>NC_080391.1:27585592-27843986 GCF_028751815.1 Salvia miltiorrhiza
CTCTTGCATTCGAGTTGCTCTATGAGCATCTCCACCTTAATAGGGATGGAAATCGGGTACGACGGGCACGAATAGTGACTATCCATATCCATACCCGCGAACTAAATGGATAGTGGATTTTAACTACGAAACTATCCTTGGATATTAAATGCTATCCAAACCCGTCACCCGTGGATACCCGCCACCCATCGAGTATCCGTCAACCCGCTACCTGTCGGATACCCGCCACCCACTACCCGTCGAATACCCGTTATCTGCTATCCATCGAATACCGACCCACGAAACAATATTTAAATATAAATTTATAAATATTTACTGGATGAATTTCGCGTGCTCTTTTATGGGTTTATAATGCATTAAATTCAAAGTAGAAATAGAAGCACATTAAGTTCAAAATACTTATCATCAAATATATTCTCTGCTTCTCCCATACATAATTATCCATCCAGTTTCATGTTAGCTAAAGCTATCATGTATGCATAGAAAGCAAATTAATTTAAATCATTCAAGTTGCATTGTATTGCACACGCAACACACCAAATCTTGAACATATTTGATATGTTATATACAAAGTCCATATCTTAAGGCTATTTTCTTGGGTATTTCACGGGTATTTCGTAAGTATTTTTGCAAATATTTTTAGTGGATAAACGGGTTTCGCGGGTATGGATAGTAAGTATCCAAACCCACATCCACTACTAAATAAATAGTGAATTGTAACCACGAAACTATCCGTGGATATCAAATGACCTCGAACTCGCACCTATTAGGGTCGGATTTTCACGGATATCTGTTACCCGCGGGTAAATTTCCATCCCTACACCTTAAGGGGCTCTATAGAAGTGGACCTCATTTAAGAGCCTCTTATCCACAATAGGGCCCTTAAATAGGATTTTATAAAATTCGTTAAATATTTTTTTCAATTTAAATGCATTTGTAGATTAAAAATAAATATTGAATTTTAACATCTTAAATTTCATTAAAATTAAATTCGACCATTACAATAACTAAAAAAATTATAATAATTACAATAAAATAAAATTACAATAAATAAAAAAATTATCAATTCCATCCTTGACGTTTGCAAAATTTCGCAACCATTACTTTGTGCATAGATAATTCTTCCGGACCCATTTTTGTTTTGTCCATTTCGATGATTTGGGCGTCGGCTAGTTCGAGTTGCATCCGGTTAGAAATCTCGGATAGAATTTACGGCTCTGTTCATTGCCTTGAAGTATTCCCTCTTTTCCCTTGCGTTGACGACTCTACCTTTTTGCCTTCCCCCTTGTTGCATTTCACCGTCTTTTGGCCTATAAGTCTAGTCATGATGCTTAGATCAGAGGACGTCGTAGAGTATGCCCCTCTAAATTCTTCGAGCACTTCGAAGAATGGCATTTTCGTTAATAAAGTTGAATCATTGAGATTTACGGAGAATACACCAAGTCCCAAAGTATTTGAATTGAGCCTCATTGTTGGTTTGATAAAGATCTTGAGCTTGTCGAGTGATTAGGTCATCACTCATGTTGCTCCCTCAATTTGCTCGATATTTTTCGTAGATGGCCTCCCAATCCTTCACGTCCTTTTGGACATGTTGAAAATACAACTTTATTTGTTTGTTGTCGCGTGGAATACTAGCGGAAGGATGAGCTTTGTTGTATTTCTTGGTGATTTCTCCCCAATACACAATTGCCTTTTGGTCGGCTCCTTTGACCATGTTGAGCGTCGCCTCGACCTAAAGTGAACAAATAAGTTCGGTCTTCGGTGTGGTGTAGTTGGCGCGTAGCTTCGTCGTCTTCTGAAAAGAAGGAATCCTCACTTCATCATTTAGAATGAATTGAGTTTCGTTCAAGTTGATACCCTTAAGACCCGCCTCGTTGAAGGCATTGGATTCCTAAGAAAACAACGAAAATCTCATAAGAGAAGAAGTTGGGATCCCCAGCGAATTTGCTTCGTTCAAGTTGACGATCCATTTTTTGGAAGATGAAAAAAAGATGAAGAAGTTATAAAAAATGAAAAAGAAAAATATATGAAAAGATAAATGAGTGAAATTTAGTGTAAAATAAATGAGGATGAAAATGTATTTATAAGAAAAAAAAATTAGGAAATATAGAAAAACATAAAAAGGAAGAGGACCAGGGGCGGATTCAGGATTTAATGTTAGGGGGGCTGAATTTGTTGAATTACAACATCTGAAAATATTTACACGGGGTTCGGGGGCTTCCGCAAATTTGTTTGAGCATTCCGTGCACTTTATTTTCATGCATTTTTTTAACATTCACTTAATATAATAGATAATTGTTTCCAATATAATTAATTCAACATCAAGTAGATTGAAAGCATATGAGGACATGCTTTTATGCATTTTTTTTTAAATGTTTCATCTTCTAAACAAATAAACTAATTTTCATTATTAATAATTTGTAATTTTACTTTTAACTTGAGAATTGACTCATATTCAAAGAAAGAAAAATAGGATAAAAATAACATAAATGTAGCAAATCAATGTATAATATTAAACAAGTAATATGGATAGTTGGATATTATAAACAATGTATATTTTTTTGTTACATTTTCTACTTATATATTTTTTCTTATATTTTTTTTATTTATTTACACATATAGATAGATATATAAAATATAAAATATATAGCTACATTAAGAAAAGAAAGAAAAAAAAAACTCAAAAATTGGGAGGGGGCTTCAGCCCTCCCTTGGATCCGCAAGTGAAGAGGACCATTGCACTCAACAACTATTTTATAGAAAAAACAAAAAAGAAAAATTGATTTTTTTTTTAAATAACCATTGGGATGAAAATCAGATTTTATTTTAAATTTTTTTATTAAGGCCGTGCAATGTACGCAGGGACAGAGCCGGGAGCCCACTCCCAAATTTTGAGATTTTTTTTTCCAAGATATATATAGATATATGTCTATACCTATTATAAAATAACTTTGTTATACAAAAATTGATTTGCTTGTTATATTCACTCATATATACTTAGCTTTAAGGATAATCGTGTTATTTAAAACTATATAATCTATGAAAATATTGTTCATTATAATTATTACTACTATTATTATTATGCTTGTCTTCTAATAGAAAATGTATGAAATGCCCCCCAAAAAATTGTTTGTTATTTAGATTATGCTTGTCTTTTAATAAAAAATGCCTAAAATATACGAAATGTCCAAAAAAAAAAAATGTAATGTATTGAAACTAATTTGTAATATATTGAAACTATATAATCTATGAAAATGTTGTTCGTTATTATTACTATTATGCTTGTATGTTAGTAAAAAAATGCCTTAAATATACGGAATGCCCCAAATTTTTTTTTGGTTCGTACAAGTTTAGCCCCTCGAAAACTTAATTCCTGGCTCCGTCCCTAAATGTCCCTGCCTTCTATCTAATCTTCCGCTCCCAGCTCGCAAAAAGCGAGCTCTCTCTCAGACCGTTGATTGTTATAATCAATACCATTCTCTATTACTACATATTACGTTTTTTGTGTTGCCTCTTTTGTTTATGTCAAAAATTCGTAGTTTAACTATGGCATACAAGTACATGCAATATTATGCATGAGGTAGAAAACAATTTCATCAAAACTCAAACCTCTAATGTTTATGTACCTGAAATAGAGGACATACTCGTCAAAGTTAGTGCTAGAAAATGATAGCATCTATTCAATTTTAAAATCAAACTCACAACTCAAGAAATAGATCTCAAGTGGACAACAAACTAACGTAAAGTATCAACACGTATAAAATTATTACACTAACTAAATATAACTTAAAGTCCTTATATGTATATAAACCAGCAAGAATAAGGATGCAAGCAGAGAGAGAGAGAGAGACAGTGGCATTCATATCTGAGCACAACATAGAATCATACTTAAAATTTATTAGCATATGAATTAAAGAATGAGAATGAAATATCATAAAAGTAGAATTAGAGTAATTGAACAATGGAAATGTGAAAGCTAACGGTGTTAAAAAAAGATGGGACTCCAATGTAAATATCCTTACGGACATTAATTAAATTCTGTATTAATAATTTTAATGAAATACTCCCTCCGTCCACCAATTCAAGGCCTACTTGCCTTTTTGGGACGTCTACAAAAACAAGGCCTACCTATTTTTGGTAAGTTTTTATTCATTATTTAATCAAAAAAGTCAAAGATTCTTTACAAAAAAGTGGGACCCTTTCTCCACTCAACTAATAAAAATACACTTTTTTCTTAAAAAGTGGGACCATTTTTCCACTCAACTAATAAAAATACACTTTTTCTTAAAACCCGTGTTTTTTCCCCTAGGCCTTTAATTGGTGGACGGAGGGAGTAATAGTTACTCCTCCCTAATTACCCCCAATGAGTATTTGTCGTCTTAAAATTAGAAGTAAAAATTAAAGGCGAAAAGTAGTTAAAAAGCAAGATAAAGAATAATAAGAAATCGACATAAATTAAAAGGCCAAAAACAGTCAACGGCAGATGGTAACCTGACACTCCTCGAGGGCGAGTCCCGTGCACCGTCGAATGAAAGAGCTACCATGTTACACCAATCAGTCGCAGTTTACCAATAGGATTGCGCCGTGGTTACACGCATCGCAAACTGCGCGTGCAGTCCCTTCTTTTGCATTTGCACTTTGCCAACATTCTTGCGCTTGTTCAGAGGCTCTTAAAAATATTTTGTGTCGAGCGAATTGAAAAATCGTGTGGCTGAAGAAAAAAATTGATTACCGCCACTAAATGACGAGACTACCCTTCTCGTCCTGTGATTTATTTCTATTAATTCAGCTTACACTGAAGAACGACTTTGATAGGATGCGAGTTTAGTAGTCACTGGACGTTAATGTAGAGAAGCGCCAAGCAGGAAACTTTCGCGCATTGGTGTTGGCTATTTATATAGTTGTAGAGAGAGAAGACTAGAGTGAGAAAGAAAGAGACTTTTCTGGTGACGATCCACGACTTTATAGCTTTTAACACAGTTGAGGGAAAATCATCACTTTACTCTGCCGCAGGTATATATTTCTTAATCAGCAACCTTTTGCCAAGTTGTGGAATTTCAGTTGATCTATCTCGATTCTTTGCTCACAAAGATTAATGAATCATGATTTTGTTTTTGTGAACTGTGTATGATCTATTGTTTCGCTTTGCTCTTTTTTCACTAGTTTTGTGGATCAGTCTATTTCCTGATTGCCAATTTGTTAAAGGAAGACGCGATTGCTTTTATTGAGAAAATGAGTTTACTAGTTTGTTTAAGATCCTTGTTTTTATATGGATTAAATTTGGATGATGATCCTTGGATTTTTGAATGACGTGATCTGGGAATTTGTTTGATTGTTTTTTTTTTTTTTTTTTTCTATTTCTATCAACTGTGAATTGGATGGTTGGATTGGTCGTACTAGATTTGTAGCTGAGGCTAGGTGAGGTAGTGCAAATATGTTTTGTTGTATTCAGGGGCGGATCCAGGATTCAACCTTAGGGGGGGCTGAATCTATTGGACTACGGCGTCTGAAAATATTTGCACGGGGGTTCGGGGGCGGGAGCCCCCGAAGCAAATTTTTTTGAGCATTCCATACACTTTATGGCCATGCATTTTTTTAACAATCACTTAATATAATAGATAATTGTTCGCAATTCAATTAATTCAACATCAAGTAGATTGAAAGCATATAAAGACATACTTTTATGCATTTTTTTTTAAGAAAATGTTTCATCTTCTAAACAAATAAACTAATTTTCATAGTTAATAATTAGTAATTTTACTTTTACCTCTAGAATTGACTCAAATTCAACATTAAAAATTAACTAAGAAAGAAAAAATGATAAAAATAATATAAATGTAACAACTCAATGTGTTAAGCAATCAATATGGATAGTTGAATACTATAAACAATGTATTACTATATTTTTCCTTGTATTTCTTATTTATATACACATATATATAGATATAAAATAAAATATATATCTATATTATTTATATTAAAAAAAAAAAAAAACTCAAAAAATGGGAGGGGGCTGAAGCCCCCCCTGGATCCGCCACTGGACTTGTATTCGTTATTGCAATATAAAAACCTCTCACTAGGAATGGAGAACAAACACAAAATAGGCGATTTAGGGGTACTTATTGTATCTCAATGTAAGTTTTCCTTGAAAGGGTAGTAAGTAACGTGACTAATAATTGCACTATGGGGTTGATTTATGATAGAGCTCTTCTTCTGAATACTTATGCTCGCAATTCCAATTTTAATCTATCAAGTTAAAACAGAATTTCTAAATGTTCTGCTGAACTTTTAGTCAATTGTAAATGGCAAGGTTACACTTGAGGTGCTTCGTTTTGGGCCTAAGCTGCAAGTTAGTTGTTTTATAGTTCATTATTGGTTGTTTGGGAATCTGCAAGATCAGGGAATAGTGCGAGGTTTCTCAAAGTATCTTATAGTCTCTCCTTTAGATTTGTAAATCTTGTTGTAGTATAACTCTCAATATTATCTGCCCTTTTTCTTAACTTGTCTTTTATTTATTGTTTGTGCTCTTCTGAAGGATCTATAAATTTTGCAGGGTTGCATCTCTACGCTATTTTTCTGTTTCAGTTAGAAAACTGAATTCAGAAATGAATAATAGCGTAGTTCTTATTTTAGAGCCTGATTGAGAACTAAAAGTTCATCGATTGGGGAAGTTGCCTGCCCCATTAAGTGGAATTAAAATAATGGAACAGGTAAAAGGAAATTTCCTCAAGGACCAGCAGAAAAATCCTGAACATATTAGTTATAATTCTGTGGAGAAAAGGAATGAGGGTGTGGGAAATCTAAACCAGAGATTTAATCAGGATCCTTCCAACTATATGAATATGAATATAAGACCGGCTGATCTTAATGCAAGTGCTGGTGCAAGACCTGTTCTGAACTACTCAATTCAGACTGGTGAGGAGTTTGCTCTTGAATTTATGTGGGAAAGGGTGAATCCCAGGCAGCAGTATATTCTGAATCCGTCTGTTGAGGTTAATACTGAAAGTAGACCTGTGGATCTACAAAGCATGCTAGGAGCATCTCGTATTAGCGGTTCTGAGATGGGGTCTGATGCTTCCTTGTTTCCCTCTATCGAAAAGGGTGAAGTCCAAGATCCTTCAGGCAATCCTCCCATAAGAGAAGAAAAACCTATTGACCAGCTGCCTCAATCAGTGAGTAGAAACTCACTGAAATATTCGAGGTCTCAAAGCTTCCGTACTCATTCTTCTTTGGGATCGTCTAGTGGCTCATCTAGGAGACTGAAGCTGCTTTGCAGTTTTGGGGGTACAATTATGCCTCGTCCAAGTGATAGAAAACTTAGATATGTTGGAGGTGAAACACGTATTATCCGGATTAACAAGGATATTTCATGGGAGGAGCTTAAGCAAAAGGCATCTGTAATGTATAATGAACCTCATTCTATTAAGTATCAGCTTCCTGGTGAGGATCTTGATGCATTGGTATCAGTTTCCTCTGACGAGGACCTACAAAATATGATGGAAGAATGTAAGGCTTTTGGTGATAATGGATCCCAGAAATTAAGGATTTTTCTCATTTCAAACAATGATTTGGATGATTCTCAGCTTGCTCTTGAAAGCACAGAAGGGGATGAAATTCAATACGTTGTTGCAGTTAATGGTATAGATTTTGGTTCAAGAAGAAACTCAGTTGGTGTGGAATTGGGAAACAATTTGGATGAGTTACTGAATTCAAGTGTACGAGAGACTGGACAAACTGCGGTCAGCTTGGCTGCAGGAAGTGCTCTACATCCACAGCGCGCCTCATCTTTACCAGATCCATCTTCCCAGGTAGAGCTGCCAAGTTCATCATATGCTTTTGAGGCTAACTCAGTAGGTTACCACGTGCATTCTGTCAAGCCTGAACAGCAGCCTGGATGGAATTTGTCACGTGGTTTCCACCAAATGAACGTCCTTCCTACTGCAGAAGAAAAAACAAGAGTTCCATCATCTGCCACATTACAATATGATTATGGTTTTTCTGCATCAAACCATGCACCACTTGCGGAGAACAAGGTCCAAATCCCGGCCACTGGGCACATGGGTCCTCGAAAGGCACTTAATATGGGAGAGCTCTATGGGAGTTATAATGCTAAGGCACCAGGAGTACCAGGGGCAGAGAAAAACATCGACTACAAAACTGTTGTCCAGAAAAAAACTGAATCTCATAAAGATCCAGATGTTTCTATGATGGATACACAGATGAACAGAGACAGTTCAATCAGCAAAAGTAGTGACTTCACTAAAGTTCAGTCTCTTGATGATGGGAAGATGGCATCCTCAGATCCATACAGTATTCCATCTTTAAGTAACAAAAAGATAGATGAAATATCTGCTCCTAGTGCAGCCACAGACAAGGGAACTTCAATGATGCAAACAAAAGTCAGTGAAGAGAACCATGAACACGCAAAGAACTACATGCCTTCAAATACTGTCCAGTACTCAAAGATGAATAGGCTTGACAATGATGATAATGCTTACACATCTGGTGCAGCATTCATGCCTGTTCATGGTGAACATGAGGCGTATACCAAAGACATCAGCCACGAACCAGATGTTCTTCCTCAACGCATCTTCCATTCAGAAAGAATACACAGGGAACTGTCAGGACCTAACCGTTTGTTCAAATCTGATGATTCTTTGGGTCCACAACTCCTAGTGACTCGATCAGATGTGTCGCATCAGGTCATTGAATCAGTTGATAAGTTGACTGATTGGAATGCGACAGCCAATTTGGAAACAGTTGGTGCTTTTGCCAAATCAAAATTTGTGGATTCCCTAACTGCTGAAGAGAAACTAAATGGATCTACAAATTTGGCAGATAATGGCTGTGGCATCAGTGCAACAGCTTCTTCTGTTCATGGTAAAAATGAATCACAAAACAAGGCTGAGCCGAGTGCTGCAGTATCTCTTATTGCTGTTACTTCTACACCAAGTCCTATAACAAACCAAGGAACTTCTGAATATCCCCAACCCCAAGATGAATCTGCTCAGACATCAATTGAAATTCATCAGAATAGGATGGATAAAAATGCCAATGATGGAAATTTGCAGGATACGGGTAGGGGAGATGTTTCTTCTGCAGCTACTTCCCAAAGTAATCCTCATTTCGGTGCTGGAACTTCAGTGCATGAAAGCATCCTCATCGACATTAATGATCGGTTTCCACATGATTTTTTATCTGATATATTTTCTCAGGCTAGAATAGCGGAGGGTTCTGCTGGTGTTGCGGCACTTCATGACTATGCTGCTGGTTTGAGTGTGAACATGACTAATCATGAACCTCAACGTTGGTCATTCTTCCAGAATTTGGCACGAGACAATTCCAGAAAAGATACTTCTCTTATGGATCAGGATCATCCAACTTTCTCATCTTCTCAAGCAAACATTGGAGAAGAAGCATCTGGAAATTATGGCTATCCACACCTTGATGTTGGTCAAGTTACAGGAGAGAATGTAGATTCCAGTAGAAACCTCGATGCTGATAATCAGAGGCAATCATCTGTCCCTGCAAAACCTGATGCAATAAATTTGCCTTTGCCTTCAGATTATGATATATCTCAGGCTACTGGTATTCAAATTAATCAGCCAATGAATTCAAGGACAGATGAGTCTAATCATGAGGTATTACTTGACTATGAATAATTTTGAGAGATTTTTATCTTTGATCCTACCAACTAATCTTTTGATCTTTCAAGGATGGGAAGAAAGCAACTCAACCTTCAGGAATCCCAGTTGTTGACCTATCCCTTGGAGGCTTTGATTCCAGTAGCCTGCAGGTATGGACACTCTTTTCAGATACTACACCTGCTGAACTATAGCGTATCTTCTGCTGCTTAAGAACCTAGTGAAAAATGAAATAGAATCTTTTTAGTTTCACCCGTTTTTACTATATTGTTCCTGAGATAGAACTTCGTTTCCGTGTGAACAACATAAAATCTTTCCCAGACACTCTCATCTATCAGCAAGAACTAGAAGTACCATATATATTTTTGGGTGCTTTATGCTCTTTGCTGAAAGTAAATGTCCTTTTGTTCTCTTTCAGATTATTAATAATAGAGATCTTGAAGAGTTGAGGGAATTGGGTTCTGGAACCTATGGGACTGTGTATCATGGTAAATGGAGGGGAACAGATGTTGCTATTAAGAGGATCAAGAAATCCTGCTTCATGGGCCGATCATCTGAGCAGGAAAGATTGGTAAGTCTCTTCAATTTAAATGTACCTAAGATTCTCATCTTTGTCGACGTGACTGACTAATAGTGATATAAGAATATTTCACTGTTGGTGCAACAATTAGGTGATGACTTCCATCTTGTTTTGATATTCTGTAGTCATCTGAGTTCTGGCATGAAGCTAAAATTCTGTCGAACCTTCACCATCCAAACGTGGTGGCCTTCTACGGTGTTGTGCAAGATGGCCCTGGAGGGACACTTGCAACTGTCACAGAGTACATGGTCAATGGGTCCCTGCGACATGCTTTGATTTCCAAGGAGAGGTACTATTTTTCTATATGCAGACCCTACTTTTCTTGTATATGCACTTTTTTCATCTGGAATTTGTTCAGGCATCTTGATCGTCGCAAGCGGCTCATCATTGCAATGGATGCAGCTTTCGGAATGGAATACTTGCACTCGAGAAACATTGTGCACTTTGATCTAAAATGTGACAACCTGCTCGTCAACTTGAAGGATTCGTCCCGACCCATATGCAAGGTTGTCTCATTAGCATCATTTGCTTGGAAACTGAGTTTTATAATAGTGCCATGATGAATATGATATTTTGTTTGAATTAATAGCTAAGTGAGACGAATTAAAGTTTATAACTTTGCTTGATTTTGTAAAACAAAAATTTCAGGTAGGTGATTTTGGTTTGTCTAAAATCAAAAGAAATACATTGGTCACCGGTGGTGTCCGGGGCACCCTTCCATGGATGGCTCCAGAGCTATTAAACGGTAGCAGCAGCAAGGTCTCAGAAAAGGTAAGATTTCAACGAAACATAGATACAAAAAATGGGATAAACTTTATCCGCCATAGTTGATATGCTTTACTGCTTATTTGTGGTACCTTTTTTTTCTCAAAAATATGATGAAGTTTTGTCTCATTTCTTGCAGGTCGACGTCTTCTCTTTTGGGATTGTGCTTTGGGAGATTCTCACGGGCGAGGAGCCGTATGCCAATATGCATTATGGAGCTATCATCGGTTTGCTTTCTCTTTCCCTGAAGTTATATGCATTTCCCCTTCAAAAAGAGGAGTATAGTAACAAAGTGGTGTCGTGAACAGGTGGTATAGTGAACAACACACTGCGGCCACCGGTGCCGAACTTCTGTGACGCGGAGTGGAGGCTGCTGATGGAGCAGTGTTGGGCTCCCGATCCATTGGTCCGGCCGACGTTCACCGAGATCGCAAGACGTCTGCGTATTATGTTGGCAGCATGCAAAACTCAAGCTTTTGCAGCGCAGAATCAGTTGTCTAAGTGATTTGTTATTGAAATGGGGATACAATACACGTTACACCTCCAATCAAAACAGAAATCGAGTTATTTTCTCCCCCCGCCCCCTATTTTTCCTTGCAGATAATGTACAGGAAGAGTGTTTTCTGTGTGTACAAGTACAATAGTAATAATAAAGATAACTTGTGTTCATAACTTTTCCTCTCGACAAATCAAAATGCATTTCAGATTTTTACTGTTACTATTTAATGTTTTATTCTATTTTCACTGAAAATGCGTATTTCCATTTTAACCTTTTTTGAATCCTTCATAGTTTAGAGTGAAGAACCAATATAATAAAAATATGATCCTATATTTTCGCATTTGAAATAACTCCAGAAAGTCGAATGCGGATTATTTACTCATTTCATATTCATAAGGTAAAACTAATACAATACTGAAGCAAGGGATACAAATAAAAAGTGAAGAACGTAAAACAAAAATTCCCTCTTATTAAACAAAAATATCAGACATAGAAAACCTGGCCAACGTTCAAAAGGCTTTCATGAGGCACATTAAAAATGACGCTATTCTCCCTGCAAATCTTTCTAAGAAAAGCATATATATAATCAATGGCAATTTTCTTGTAAAACCTTGACTCCCTCCTTGCTATAACTACAGTATTTCCCAGAATGTGAACCACCCCAGCATCCCTACAATTCCTCATAAATTCCAGTTCATCCCCCTCCGTCTGCCCGCTTTCCCGACCTGACGACGTATGCGTCGTGTTCACATGCATAGGTGATCTAGCAGGGACAATGGAATCAACCGAAGAGATGGTAAAATCAAGATTCAGAGTAGAAGTCTCGCCGTTATCCCTAGACTGCACCGTCTGCTGCCCGTACAGACTGTACTCGTCCGAGTCCGAACACCCTTCCATCATCGTCTCCAGCCTCACGAACGTGAAAAGATTCGTGAACAGCTTGTTCTCAAAGTCGTCGTCTTTCTTGTGAAGGTCCTTGTACCCGTATCTTGCAACGCACCGGAACATGTGGAAGCTCTTCGGCCCGATCCGTTTCACCAGGAACCGTTCCTCCTCCGGTACGGTGTACACCGGAAGGTACTTCACGCAGACGAAGACTACCACGGAGTGGATAGCGGGTAGGTTGGTGATAAAATGGGAGAAAATATGAGGCACTCCACTGGCTAGCTCCGTGTACACGAGCCCGATCCCGGGTACACGGACAAGCCCTAAGCTCGGACCCAGACCTAGAATCCAAGCTAGTGAAACCTTGCTATGCATCTCGAACTCGTAGCGTTTCAGTGTTCCATAATGCCAGACGTACATGATGACAAGGAAGGCAGCAGCTATCACGAGCGGGACCCAACCACCTTGATCGACCTTGAAAAGCACGGCTGAAAAATACGTGCATTCCACCACTAGCGACAACACTGTAAACAACAGGACGAGGATCCAGTGGCAGTGCCAGACTAGTAACATTATCAGAGTCATGAGAAGCGTGGTGACGAGCATGACCACTACGACGGCAGTACCTGTTGGCATCATCCAGGATGAAATCAGAATTGACAAACTTTAACGTGGAAACGAACGAAAAACTAAATAAGCAGTTGAGCATATGAACACACCGTAAGCATTGCCAATTTGGCTCTGGTTTCTGAATCCAGCAGTAACAGCAATGCAAAGGACCATGAGAATCCAATTCATGTCGGGAATATAAATCTGGCCGAGAAACGTCTTTGATGTATGTACAACTTTGACTCTTGGAAAACAGCCAAGGGCATGGGCCTGCTTGATTATCGAAAATGTAGCAGATATGGTGGCCTGACTAGCAACAATTGCTGCTAAAGTCGCAATAATGAAAACCGGCCAGTATATTCTTTCTACAAGAGAAATTCAAATCAACCAAGTCAGGGATTGAAATGATTTCAGAAGATGAAAAAAAGATCTAATCTTATATCACTTAGGTACTATGAAGTACTGTTTCTCAATTTAGCTTCTATCCGATTTAACATGACATATTCAATCCATAAATTTTTATACTCGTTTCAGATACTTGAAGCAGCATATAAACCAAATCCATGAGCCATACCCGGAATTGATCGATAAAATGCATCAGCCACGTGATCATGATTTTGCATAAGGTATGCTGCTTGCCCAGAGTAGGCTAGAAGAAGACAAGGAAAAACTACAACGGTAAAGGCAAGCTGTACAGCAGAAACTGGAAAATGAGCAAGATCAGCAAAAAGTGCTTCAGTTCCTGCAACAACGAGCAGTCAAAGTTAGTACTCACTTTAAAAGTATATCAAAGTGTCTCTACCTAAGAAATCATGTGATAGTTCGGGCATACCCTTGTTGTGCATGTGTGTGTGTGTGAGAGAGCGAGAGCGAGAGAGAGAAAGTCATCTGAACCTGTGATACTGAGCATGATCCCGCCAAGGGACGTCCAACCTTTCTTCTTTCCGTTTTTAAGATATCGATATATGTACAGGGGTGAAAAGGCTTTGAGAACTGAGCTATCATAGTTATATATGTTGTAGATTCCAATGCCGCCAATAATCAGAAACCAAAGCAATACAATTGGAGCAAAAAGCCAACCAACTCTATCTGTGCCATAATGCTGCATGCTGAACAATCCGACCAAAATGATCACGGCTACAAGCACCACAACATCTGCATCAAAGAATAGATGCTCAATCTCGTAACGAGACCACAAGCAAGATATAAGAACAACACAACCATCGGAGAGCAGATCATACCATTGCTCATCTTCGGGTGGTCCACCTTGATCCCCCCCGAAGCAGAAAGAACTGTGATATTCATTTTGGTTAATAAGTGTTCGACATATAAGTGCAGAATAATAATGCACACATCATTGTGAGGATCCCATCACCAAAGGCACTAGCTATGAACAAACATAATTACCGGATATAGCGGGAGTGAGAATCCCATCACCAATCACCATGCATGTCCCGACAAGTACTAGTATAAGAAGGGAAGTTTTTCTAAACGCGTTTGCCTCCAGCCATGTCTTGGTCTTAGCAGCAAAAGAACGCTCGTGGACTGTGTTTCGGCTATAAGTTGTCAGCTCCTCATCAGTCCTGTGTTGATTGGGAATTGTTCGCACTTTAGCATGCCGACAAAGTAAAGAATAAAGAGCAAAAGTTCCCCCTGCACAAAGAGAAGAATGATCTATTATCACCATGTCTATCCACAACATCTCTCACTGTGATAACCTTTTCTATATTATCAAGATGCCTATTGAATACAGAAATAAATCCCCAACGAAATATCATAAATCTTTGTCCAAGGGAAGCTTACCTTGACCATTGTCGTTTGCTCTACACACAATGAAAACATACTTGAGGAGAGGTATCAGCGTGAGAGAGTAAATAATCAACGAAAGGGCGCCAATAATGTCCTCTGTATCATCTACTCCACGAGGAAAAGTATTGTAGAATACATACAGCGGAGATGTTCCTAAGTCGCCATATACCACTCCCAGGCTCTGAAATGCAAGCCTCAAGAGCAAAAGTGACGAGAATTTCTGTTTAAGCACAAGTCGTTATCTAAGTCTTAGCACCATGTATTCTCTCAACAAAATAACAGACTAATTAAATCATGCAACTTGATAATGGAAATCCAAAAAAAGTACTCTCTATGATTGTATATATCATCCAAACATCCATTTTCAAACAACAAATTAACACCACAAAATTTGATGAATAAGAACAACAGCAATTCAATAGAACTACATAGAAAAAGCATGTGATCTCAAGAGCTAGGAAGAGAATATGAAAAGGAACAATAGCAATCATCAAGATTCTGTGTCAATTCAACGGTAGACTGAAAAGGGGGTGAAAGTTGCACACATCCTCACTTAGATACTTTCATGGTCATGCTACACCAAAAAAGGTAAAACAACTTTAGCTTTTTATTACCTTTTCTCTATACATATTTTTAAGCCTTACAGCCTCTTCATCCATGGGCTGATCAAGTTTCTGCTCCAAATCCCACATCTCCCCTTTCGTTTGGCCGCCTTCATCAAAATCCACTCCAGATGCCATCTTTATTCAATCTATGATTTCAAGAAACAGCTTCTAAATGATTCAACCACCCTCCTCCCCAAAAAAATCAAATTTCTTGATTTCAAGAATCCCAAAAGAAACCAACTTTGTCAGCTTCAAGATTCAATCTTGGAAAGGGAAATCCAACCCTTGATCAAGAAAACAGGAAGTGGAGGCAAGATTAGGACAAAAGGGGTATAGAAAAATATAAAAAGGAGTAACAAGATTTAATTGTTGTAGGCTGGCGAAGGACTTCTGCTGTGGGGTCAACTAAATAACAGCCACAGAACCCTGTAGCAGCAGCCTATAGATTAATCATTGCAAGAGCAAATTCAGCAACAGACCAAAGCCTCATCGTCTCCGAACACCACTATAATGAAACTCAACTGTGATGCAACTTGAAGTGGGCTACCCTCAAAATTTCAACTTTAGTTAGCTAGCAAAAACCAACTTCTTCATTCCATCTGCTGACAACGAGATCATTTGATTTTGATTTCGATTTTATCCAGTGACGCGCAGACTTCGAGTTTTTCTTGAACCAACTCTCTCGCTGAATTTTGATTGCGCTTTCACGTATGTCTAGAGACAGAGGACCCCAGCTCCTCTCTCTCTCTCTCTCAGAGTCTTGCTCTCTATCATACACATTTGACACGAGCGATTGCTGTATGTCTGAGCGTCGCTTATTTTTCTAACTGCCACGTGGCTTGCAGTCGTGGATTTTTAAATATTATCGATTTTTTTGACTGACTGAATAATGGAGTAATACAAATCCTAAATCTTGAGGTTGGATCGCAAGATTCGAATAAAAACACCACAAAATCTTGACTTGCGTGTTGATTTTGATTAGCGCTTATTTCGTTATGGTACAACTCTCAAAGCGGCGATCGCAACAATGCATCTGCACCAGAGATTTTTATTAAATCATCACAAATATCAATATCAATATATATATATGATAATATTGTCGCAGAGTTATTAAGCGTGATTTTTTGTCATTGGTCCGTCTATAAGTATGATATTTTTATTTTGATATACATATTTTGATACCGAGTGAAATTAAAAAATGTATACAATAAAATAGTAAAAATAAAAATTATTCATTAAAATTTAAAATTTAATCATATTAACCATTTTACCTTTCACATAAAAATTTAAAAATTGTTCACTAATTTTTTAGTCATAAATTCAAAATTTTGAACTCAAATTCACAACCAAGACTAATCCTAATTGTGAATTCTAACGTTAAAATTCTAATTCACAATCAAGATTATTCTCAATTGCTAGCTTTAAAACTAAAATTCACACTCAATCTATTTTCGAGTTGTGAAGCTCGAATTTACAATCAATATATATATATATATATATATATATATATATGGTTAGGTTCAATGAAGAAGGCCTAAATGTAAGAAAGAAGAAAGAAGTAATCTCATCCGTTGATCTTATCTAATCTAACGGACATGATTTATTCACGCCATGTTCAACGGATTTTTTCGTTGAACATACGGGGGTCGAAACCCATAACCCCCAAAAATATTGTATATGTTCATGAATGTTCAACAAAAAAATTCGTTGAACATGGCGTGAATAAATCATGTCCGTTAGATTAGATAAGATCAACGGATGAGATTACTTCTCTCTTCTTTCTTACATTTAGGCCTTCTTCATTGAACCTTGGCCTATATATATATATATGGTGCGGTTATAGTGAGAACCACACTTATCGTGAGAACATAAGAACCATTAAAATCAATGCATCTACTATATAAATTAATGCATTCGCTATTAAATTTAATGCATCCGAAAATAATAAATTTTTTGCTCTCTTCAGGATTCGAACCCAGGATCTGCATTCATCCACCAAGATGATACATCCACCGTAGATCTTGATGATCGAATGGTTTAAAATGGTTCTCTGTTCTAATTTTATTTAGTGGTTCTTATTTGAACCTCTATATAGGGTTAGACTAGAATAATAACTAGATTTATGATATAAATTAAGAACCAATATAAACCCTTGGATCTTTAGAGATCAACGACCAGATCCCCTTCTGATTTGATTATGATAACTGGCGATTTATAATCTAATAGGGCACAAAGGTAATTTCATTTTGTAGGTAATTATCATTTCCTTAATTAAAGGGATTGTGTATTGAACGTATCAGTTGAAGATTTTATTCTATCATCTTTATATCATTCACACACGTAACGCATACCCCATTATTTCTCTAGCATTCATAAACTCCAAGCAAACAAAGTAAAAATCGTGTAAAAAGTGAGGATCTGTACAAGCAAAAGCAGAATTTACTCACTATGGATAATGAAGGTACGTGATTATTTATTTATTTTTTCAGAAAGACATTCATTCTATGCTCTGAAAATTTGTGTCCTAAATTTTCGAATAGAGTTTATTCGTACATAATTACTAACGATTCATACATAAGTTCACAGTTATTACAATCAATTACTCCCTCCGTCCACGAATTAAAGCCCTATTTGCACTTAAAATTTTGTCCACCAATTAAAGCCCTATTGTGCTTTATGTACCTTTTTACTCTTCTTCTTTTCCTATATTTACTACCCTTTGCCACTAATGGACCCACCTTACAACAACTTTATCATTTTTATATTCTATATTTATTACACTTTATCACTAGTGGACCCACCACATAACACCTTTAACACTTTAGTCAACTACTTTATCACTTTAGTCAACTACCCTTATATTTCATCCACAACACCTTTTTCAGCTTTCTTAGTCTCCGTGCCCACCCTCAAATGGGGCTTTAATTCGTGGACGGAGGGAGTACTAAAGTATTTATTCCCAGAATTCGGCCATGCATTAGTTCTTGACGATATTGCTCATAATTTGAGATGAACAATTAATTCGTATAGCTAAATAATTATATGCATTCTTCGTTACACCTCATGGAAATTGCTTATTATCACAATTATTTGAGATATTTTTGTACAACACGAAATTCATATTGTACATGAATCTGCTGCGATGAAATTCATATATAGTTTATTCGTACAAAAGTATGTTACGATTCATGCAGAATTACATAGTTATTCTAATTCTTGTAGTCATGTGCTTATGCCCAGGATTCGGAATCCCATTATTTTATCGCGATATTGATCTTAATTTTAGATGAAAAATGAATTTGTGTGTTTGAATAATTACTTGCACTCTGCGTAATACCTTTTGAAATTTCTCATTAGGAAATAATGAGAATAGATGTACGTGTTTATATTATTTACAACCTGACGTTAATTATTTTGTTCATACTATTGCGCCGAAGTTCACATAGTTTTTATTCAATGATGACAGCTTTTTATTGACTTCCTCTGTCACTTCGATTAACTTCCCACATGGAAGCATGATCTCCGACCTTCGGGCATGGAAGCGATCAAGCACCCAGTAATCTAGCTTACCAGGCATATCTTGAATTGTAAGATTAAGCACATGACCAAAACCCAGGGACTTCACAACCTGTTTCTGAACGTCGTTCATTTCTTTGACAATTTTCAAAAGAACGCATGGCGTGCTCCTAATATACAGAGACGGGTAATCATCATAGTATATGGGTGGGATCCTGTAGTATCGACTCCCCTCATAGTATATAAGTCCAAATTTGAACCACACAATGGGGGCACATGGCGCGCTAGGAGCGCGCCACATGGCAGCAGCCTCCCAATACCTTTCAAAGTCTTCCAAGGTAAAAACACGGAGGGGTAAAATAGTCATTTCATATTATTTTTTTTAATTATTTATTTTATTTTATTTACCGAAAATTTATTTTTTTCCGCGGCTGTCGTCAAAATTATGCATATAATTGAACACCAATATGCATAAAAATAAACCCAAATATGCACGACGCTAAATAAAAAGAGTGAAAATTTAAAATGTCATATTTCTTAAGTTCTATAGTAAAAATGCCGTTTTTTATAAACATAAGCATTTTATGCCCTATTTTTAAATACCATTTGATTTGATGGGTTTGCTTGGTTTTGTTGTGAAAGTCTTACACATTTGACAGCTATCAGTCATAAAAGTTAACGATTGACAGCTATCAGTTAAGAATATATATGAACGATGGGTGGCTAGATCATGTGTCCGCCCGGACGGACACATAATTTTACCGGTCGGACACATAATCTGGGTGGCAGATCATGTGTCCGACCGATAAAATCATGTGTCCGGCCGGTGAAATCATGTGTCCGCCCGGGCGGACACATAATCTAACCATCCACCAGTCATATGTACTCTTTACTGATAGTTGTCAAATCGTTAATTTTTATGACTGGTGGCTGTCAAATCGGTCAAATGTGTAAGACTTTCACAAAAAACCAAGCAAACCCATCAACATCAAAGGGTAAAATAGGTACTTCACATAATTAGGGCATAGAATGCTTTGTATGATAACTTAAGGCATTTTTACAAAAAAACTTAAGGAAGTGGGCATTTTTGCCTATTAACACAAATAAAAATATGCATGGGATAGTATCAGTATGCAAACCATATGGTATCTCTCGTTGTCGAATAATGTTATGCATATTTGTGTTTACCTTTATGCATTTTGGTGTTCAGTTATATGCATAATTTTGACGACGACCGCGAGAAAAAATAGATTTTCGGTAATAAAAAATAAAATAAATCGAAATGACTATTTTACCCCTCCTTGTTTTTTGCCTTAAAAAGCTTTGGAAGGTCTTGGGAGGCTGTTGTCATGTAGCGCGCCACGTGACCCTTATTTGTGGAAGACCGCTAGGACCTATATATTATTATAAGGGAGTGGATTTACATGATCCACTCCTTATATATATATATACATGGTTGGGTTCCATAGAAAATTATCTTTTTCGAGAGAATGAACAAATCTATATATTTTACGAACAGATAAAACATAACTAACGAACAAACGTATTTAGTAAAAATAGTGAAAATCTCGCCACCATCAGGATTCGAACCCAGGTCAAAATGTTGTTCATGCGGTACAGTTATTTGTTCAAAAAAATTATAGATCTTTTCATTTTTTTTTCACGCATTCTCTATTATCTAAATATTTAGCATTTTCTGTTGAACCTTTCTGTCTCTCTCTCTCTCTCTCTCTCTCTATATATATATATATATATATATATATATATATAGGGAGAGGTTCAAGAAAGAACCATAAATAAAAGAAGACCGGAGAACCATTTTCAGCCATTCGATCATCAAGATCTAAGGTGGATGCATCATCTTGTTGGATGAATGCAGATCCTGAGTTCGAATCCTCAAGGGAGCATTTTTTTTTATTTTTTTAGTGCATTAATTTTAACAGCGAATGCATTAATTTTTACAGTGGATGCATTAGATTTGATGGTTCTCCCGTTCTCACAAATAATGTAGTTCTCTCTAGAACCACACCCTATATATATATATATATATATATATATATATATATATAATGTGGGGGAACTTAAATGATCATTAATATAATTGTTTCTTTAATTGTAGCTTTAATTTATCGTTCTAACTTGATTTTCTAAGCAAGTTCTTTAATAATGTCTGAGATATTACTAATAACTGTTAATGATAATTCTCAATGATCATAAATAGATACTCTCATATTTCAGTGTATATCTATAGATATTTTTTAATGATCTTTCTTTAATGATCATTTAAGTTTCCCAACATGAATGACAAATGAATGCAATGCATGAATATTTAGTACCGACTACCTATTATTGCATCTGGATATGTAGTTTTTGGCTTTGAACCTTCCATAATGTAATCCTATCAGTTTTATTTGTTGTTCAGTGAACATGATGTCTTGAACCGGTCAACTTTTATGTAAACAAAGACAATAACACACACACACACACACAATAATAAATATGATATCTTTCGTTCTCATGGTTGTGTCAGTTTTGGCCATGGACCATATCTTGGATTCATAAGCGTTATCATTTGAAGCGGCCCCACTTCTCACTCATATAGGTGATCACCTTATAATAGGTATCTTGACATACTTGACCTTTATGAAAAAGCTATAGGAATCATTAAAAGCTTTTGAAAGCTTAACCTTACTGCACTCTGCAGATTTGCACTTGGGCAGATCGAGAATGAATTTTATAGTTGTAATTCCAAGTGCACAATAGAACATTTATAATTTAGTTGTCTTTTTGAACCAAGTTCTTGGAATCTCCTGCCATCATAGTTGAGTATCCACTATGAACGTTCTTTGATTTGTGGATTTTATCCATTCCCCTTCATGCATAGTTGATCGTTTAATATTTTGTGATGGTCATCTGTGATGAGTTTTGACTTTCTCTTGTCAAAATCTCATGTTTTCTGATCAATTATTTATTATTTTTCTTCGAATGATGTTTCATATGTTACTAAACGATATTTCACTATATTATTTTAGTAACATCATCATTTGTAAGAGTAATCTAGACAACGTTCTTTATTGTCCTTGTAGTACTTTACATGTTTACTAGACAATATTCTTCTTTATTGTCCTAATAACATTTTCTGATGATCAAATTACTTTAAACAATGTTATTTTTATCATTCTAGTAATCATATGAATTTCTTTAACGATATTGTATTTATCGTTCTAACTTGATTTTCTAAGCAAGTTCTTTAATAATGTCCGAGACATTACTAATAGCTGTCACTACTAGAAAAACGCTCATAGATAACGGATAAAATCCGTTATCTATGAGCAAAAAAACCGTTGTGTATAGTGGTGTTATCTATTCTATACGTCATACACAACGGTTTCAAAACCGTTATGTATAGTAGCATAGATAACGGTACGATGTGTCATACATAACAGTACGCATCCGTTATCTATAAAGGTTATACATAACGGTTTTTCACCGTTATGTATTAATATTTTTCCGTTATGTATTAATTTTTTTTTAATTTTTTTTATCATAGTTAACAGTTTTTTGCACTTTTTATAACGGTTTTAACCGTTATCTTTGATAGAATACACAACGGTTTTTCACCGTTATGTATTAAGATTTTACCGTTATGTATTATTATTATTATTTTTTTTTTATCATAGTTAACAGTTTTTTGCACTTTTTATAACGGTTTTAACCGTTATCTTTGATAGAATACATAACGGTTTTTTGCACTTTTTATAACGATTTTTTGCACTTTTTATAACGTTTTTTGCAGTTTTTATAACGATTTTAACCGTTATCTTTAATTAGAATACATAACGATTTTTTGCACCTTTTATAACAGTTTTTTGCACTTTATATAATTGTAGTATATTTTTAAATTTTGCAATTTTTATAAAACGACAAAATGATAAAATCAACGACAACAATATTATATATCATCCAAAAAATTCATACATTATTATACAAATGAACCAAATATCAAGTATACATCATCATTGCATATTCCGATTCAAAATTGAAAATATCAACTACCTTATAGCTAAAACAAAAATCTATAAGATGATAGAGACCTAGCAGCTCTTCCTGGAAGAAGTGAAACAGATGATGACTGATGCCTTGACCTTGATAGCAGCTTGGACCTATAAACATTTTATGAATTTTAATCATTCCATATATAGGAGACAAAATAGAGAAATGTATATAGATAGAAATGGAAAAGAAATGAGAGCAACATACAGCAGATGAGGCAATTGATTCAAGGTGACTCATTGGTTCCCCAACAAACTTCACTGTCTTCTTGAAGTAGAGATTCTGATTGTAAACCTTTTCTGCCTGCAAACACATATAATCGAATAATCTTGTCTCGTCTCGTGTCTGAAAAACAGTTGGTTTTTACATGATGAACTAACCTCAGCACAAATCTTACGAACAACGGATATAGTCTCTACAGGGTAAAGCCCCCTCACTGTTTCTGTTCCTAGCAGGATTGCATCACTGCCTGCAAACAAATCATCCTAAAACACAACGAGCAATGCAGAATCATCGATGTAGCAAGTCAGATTATAGCTAAGATACCATCTAAAACAGCATTGGCGACATCAGTTGCCTCTGCACGAGTAGGCCTCAAGTTGTCAGCCATACTGTCCACGACACGAGTCACCACTGCCGGCTTCCCTGCCATGTTGCACTTGTGAACAGCTTCCTTCTGGAACAAAAACACCTGAATGCAATACAAATAGTTGATGTTAGAGCAATCCTGGACAGCGTTTCGTATCAAGATCCTGAGAAACGTACCTTCTCTGGTGGGAGATCGATCCCAAGATTCCCACGAGAGAGGATGATTCCATCAGCTTTTTCAAGGAGATTATCAAAATGAGTCATTCCCTCCACATTGTCGATCTTTGCAAAGATCAGAGTCTGGTTGAGGTCACCCAACGTAGAAAGAAACTCGCGTGCCTGAAACCACCATCTTTAAGAATCGAGCCACATTAACTCAACACCACCTATACTTACAAGCTTGATGTCCTCAGCACGCCTCATGTATGACAGTGAAAGGAAGTCAATGTTGTTGCGAACTCCCCACGTTCTTATCACCTATTCTTACAACAAACCAACACAATTTTCTTCACAATAAGGAATGATTCGAGTGTTGTTGAAAGGTCTATCTTGAGTTACGTTCAAATCTAGATTTCTAGGCCTATCTGAACGCTTCTATCTCAGTCATCATCATTTTTTTTCTAGGCCTATCTGAAGGCTTATCAGATTAATTAGTCATTTTTGGCTAAGGTGTAACCAGAGGTGACAGTCTCAGCCAGCCAAAGCCAAGTCTATCTATCACCCCATCTCCATATTTCACATTGTTTGAGTGTGTAATAGTCAAGAATTTTGATTACACATGAATCAGCAAGTACCAACAAGGGAGATATTGTGAGCACATTTGAAGAAATTTGTCGGTGGAGATACCGCATCTTAAACAAAACCCATGTCTAGGAAAAAACTAAAGTAGGAAGGGGTCACTAATTATACATTATCTAGAAAAGTCTTGAGAATGTTATATGAAAATGAATGAAGCCTAAAGTAGAAAAAAATTATAAAAGATTACAGAACTATATCCACAAAATGAATTGCAGATACTCAATTTTTTACCTTCTCATAGAAAATGTGGAATGTCCATGAAACTGTTGTGCAGGTCCTGGTCAAGAAAATACAAGTTCCCTGAATCACCTTTCACAACTTAATATATTATATTTCTGAAAACTCAAATGGTCACAAATCACTGTCTAAGCAATGGTGATTAAGTATCAAATAGATGGAATGTGAAGGTTCAAGGTATTTATAGAGCACATATCAACCATTCAGTAACTGCTTGCTGTTTATATTCAGAGAAAATTCAGTAAAGCATCACATCTTTAGATCAAGTATAATTGTATCTCAATTCATCTATAACTTTTTTCATCTCTCTCAATCTAAAGTGTTGGACAATTTCATGCTTGGCTGTCATTTCAGATGATCAATTTGACCATGTGTTTCCCAACACCAACTAATTATATTAGTTCATTATTCTCTCAAGAAAACATTTTCCTCAAGAAATAAACAAGTTAAGCTAATTGAAGAGAAAATGTATGACGATTCAAGATTTCATACCAAAGATGTATCTGGAAGAGCCTTTCTAATTGTTGGTTAAATATTTCATATTATAATATATATTGATAATGTTGGTTAAACAACTGTTATAATATGTTTAGCATTTAATAATGCTATTGGAATTTAATATATATATATATTGATACAAATCTATTCATTCATCTTAAACTATAACTGGAATTTGATGCAGGCTTTGAATTTTTAACCAATATTTTCCTCAACATATTGTTAATGATCAATAGTTGGCAGTACATGATGTTCAGAATGTAGCATCAAGCCGACTTCAAATCTAACTTAACAGAAAGCAGAATAATATCAATTTAAAAGAGACCAAAATAACAGATTAATGAAAAAGACCATTACCTCAAGAATCTAGAAGCACCTGGGAGGCATCTACAACAAGTAAGAGCTTCTTCACTGGCAGCAAGAGAGCGAGAAACCTGAAAATATTCAGAAATCATGATACAACACCATATAAACACATGCTGCAAGTTGAATTAAGGAACTTGACTACACTACCCGCAAATTAAAAGGTCATCTGTGATCTCCATGAAAATAAAAGGATGTGAGTGCTCTTCCAAGAAAATAAAGTTTTTATCAAATCAAAGAAATCTTTATGCTATGAAGAACAATATAATTGAAACCAATAAGTAGCTCAGTAACTACTCAAAGGCTTTTTTTATTTCTACAAAAGAGTAAAATACAAGGACCACTTCCTCTCCTCCAAGGTCCACCAAACCTGCAAAAGCCACACCTTTCAATCTCCAATCCTCTAACTTTCTCATCTCCATCCGAATTAGCAAGCTTGGGATCAAGAGGGATGAATTTAACAGATTGATATTGGTATGACCGCTATTTAACAAAACTAATACTGTATATACTTCTAGATTCAGCAACATAATGACTACCATATGTAGGATAAGAGAAGAAATGTAGTTAACATTAGCAGGAAAAACAATACTTACAAACAATTGAACTAGGCTTTTCCTGCACATTACCTTTGTAAATAATAATCCCCTATTTTCAAATAAATCAAGCTTTTGCATTAAAAAATATTAGATTAGAGACCGTTAATTCCGTGACTTATTTTAGCTCAGAGACCAGCAATAATCAATCAAAGATAATGATTATGAGATGTTCAAAAACCTTGCTAAAGCAATTCCACCCGCTGTTCTCCGGCAGATACCTGCCGTAAACGACCGCGCCGTCCGACGCCTTCTTCAAAATCCTGCTCGGCGGAACCCTAACCCTGAGGTCGGGAACCGATTCAGAGGAAACAATGGCGGAGTCAGGGGGAAAAGATGCGTAAGCGAAGATGTGTGTGTCATATGTACTGACCTTGGATTCAAATTAAATCGCGGCGCCTAGGGTTAAAGGGGCGGTGAACAGACGGCCGGTGTGGCAGAGACGCGAGACGTGGCAGCGAGTCGACATGGCTGGTGGCAGGCGACGCGGGTTTGAGATGGAGAGATATCTCCGCAGCTACTGCTACAGGTAAACAGACAGAGGACGGCGAGATAAGGGGCACAACGAGTGCCAAGCGGCGCTGGTCGTGGCGGCGAGTCGCGACGGCGGTGGCTGGCACGACGATGGTGAAGAGAGAAAGAGGCAGGTCTGATTTGGGGAAATTTGGTGGGGGAGGCTAGGGTTTTAATTTTTTATAATATTATTAAATTTTAAAATAAATATAAAAAATAATACATAACAGTTTTGAGGCGCTCATATATAACGGTTAAAATAACCGTTATAAAAAGATGTTCATAGATAACGGTCGGCATAACGGTTTTGTAGTACCGTTATGTATGTAACTAATAGATAACGCAAAAACATAACGCATTTGTTCAAACTGTTATCTATGCATTTAGACAACACTACATAGATAACGGATTTTCGCAAAACCGTTATCTATTCCTAAAAGTGCGCTCATACATAACGGTTTTTGAAAAAAACCGTTATCTATGCACTGTTATGTATGTAAACTTTTGTAGTAGTGTGTTAATGATCATAAATATATACCCCACATTTCAGTGTATATCTACATATATTTTTTAATGATCTTTCTTTAGTGATCATTTAAGTTCCCCCCATATTGATATCATAAACCTTTTAATATACTACTTATTTCCGTAGTCTATTATGTAGAGAATACACATCTGGATTTTTAATTTTTTAGTCTTGAGGATTAAAAATTTCATTTCATATGTACTTGAAATAAATGACTTTTCATTAATTATACTATATTTAATTCTTCAATTAAATGGTTTCACTTTAATGAGATATATATATTTGTTATTATATAAGAACTTTGGTTTCTCAAACCAATTCACACTTGTAATAAATCTTGTTGTCTCTACTCATAACTTTTAGATTGTCTATTTCTCAATAGACTAATCAAGTTTCATTTAAACTAATTAAAGGAACAACAATTTGTAGCCATAACAATACTTTAGTTATATACAAGTGTTTATTTACAATTGGCTATATAGTATATATATATAGGGGGCCGCTCCAATAAGACCCCCTAATTTTAGTGAGATCTAGGACACGATCTGGTGTGTTTATTTTATCAATCCTATGGCTGATATTGTATCTGGAGGGTGATTTTTTTTTCGCAGGGTTCGAATCCTGGAGGGAGCATAATATTTTAATTTTGTTATTCATCAGTATATATGGCCCTGTTCATCAGTATATATGTCTTATTCATTACGAATTTTTTAAATTTTATTTTTCATCAGTATATACATCTTGTTCATTAGATACACGTTTTGTTCATTAGTATTATATGTCTTATTCATTGTACTCATGTTACACGAAAAATAGGGAGAACAATGCAGTATATACTGATGAATAACAAAATTAAAATATTATGCTCCCTCCAGGATTCGAACCCTGCGAAAAAAAATCACCCTCCAGATACAATATCAACCATATGATTGATAAAATAAACACACCAGATCGTGTCCTAGATTTCACTAAAATTAGGGGGTCTCATTGGAGCGGCCCCCTATATAGGTGAGAATATGTCCCGCCTATTACTCAAAAGCGGAGAATCCGGAAATGATCCAAGAATACCTTTCGAGGGAAGATGCTCCTCAATGCGGGAAAGCAATCTAGGACAAACTGAACTTTCTCATGGAATACATGGATGTGATCACAATGAATCACACTTGGGATGGAGTCGGACACACTCCGGGTGGAAGACTTCTTGGATATGATTGGAAGTTCAAAAAAAAAAAATCAATGTTGATAGGTCTGTCAACATATACAAAGTTCGCTTGGTAGTAAATGAATTCAAGCTAAAGGAAGGTCACACGTGATCTATCCTTACTATGTAAATAAGCTTTTATATGTATATATATATATATATATATATATATATATAGGGGGCCGCTCCAATAAGACCCCCTAATTTTAGTGAGATCTAGGACACGATCTGGTGTGTTTATTTTATCAATCCTATGGCTGATATTGTATCTGGAGGGTGATTTTTTTTTCGCAGGGTTCGAATCCTGGAGGGAGCATAATATTTTAATTTTGTTATTCATCAGTATATATGGCCCTGTTCATCAGTATATATGTCTTATTCATTACGAATTTTTTAAATTTTATTTTTCATCAGTATATACATCTTGTTCATTAGATACACGTTTTGTTCATTAGTATTATATGTCTTATTCATTGTACTCATGTTACACGAAAAATAGGGAGAACAATGCAGTATATACTGATGAATAACAAAATTAAAATATTATGCTCCCTCCAGGATTCGAACCCTGCGAAAAAAAATCACCCTCCAGATACAATATCAACCATATGATTGATAAAATAAACACACCAGATCGTGTCCTAGATTTCACTAAAATTAGGGGGTCTCATTGGAGCGGCCCCCTATATATATATATATATATATATATATATATATATATAGGGGCGCGCTCCAGTGAGACTCTCTATTTTTCGTGTAACATGAGTACAATGAATAAGATATATAATACTAATGAACAAAATGCATATCTAATGAACAAGATGTATATATTGATGAAAAATAAAATTTAAAAAAATCGTAATGAATAAGACATATATACTGATGAACAGGGCCGTATATATTGATGAACAACGTAGTATATACTGATGAATAACAAAATTTAAAATATTCTACTCCCTCCAGGATTCGAACCCTGCGAAAAAAAATCACCCTCCAGATACAGTATCAGCCATAGGATTGATAAAATAAACGCACCAGATCGTGCCCTAGATCTCACTAAAATTAGGGGGTCTCATTGGAGCGGCCCCCTATATATATATATATATATATATATATATACATATAAAAGCTTATTTACATAGTAAGGATAGATCACGTGTGACCTTCCTTTAGCTTGAATTCATTTACTACCAAGCGAACTTTGTATATGTTGACAGACCTATCAACATTGATTTTTTTTTTTTGAACTTCCAATCATATCCAAGAAGTCTTCCACCCGGAGTGTGTCCGACTCCATCCCAAGTGTGATTCATTGTGATCACATCCATGTATTCCATGAGAAAGTTCAGTTTGTCCTAGATTGCTTTCCCGCATTGAGGAGCATCTTCCCTCGAAAGGTATTCTTGGATCATTTCCGGATTCTCCGCTTTTGAGTAATAGGCGGGACATATTCTCACCATCTTGTGAGGTCTCTCTGGGAGATCGTTAGCATCATTGGTGGAGAATGCTTCTTCAAGTGCGTTCCATAAATGCCTTGCAGTTGTGTGCGTTGTGAAATGTTGGAATGTGCACAAATAGGGGGTGTTGATAATTTGGTAGAGGCACCCTAGTTCTCCATTTCCCCAAGATAATGCTGTTGGGACGTTGATCTTATCAGTTCTGTCTATTTCCCATGGTAGGTTAGATTTTTTCAGAAAATCGTCTAATCCTACTCCTTTCAGGTAGGACAACATTTTGGTCTTCCACCGATTATAGTGTGTTGCCAGTGAATTTCTCCGGCCTTTTCACTCATACGGATGAATAAGTGCTTTTCATTGACATCAATAAATTTTTGTCTTTGCGATTATGGTATATATACCCAAGGAATATATATAAATATCAACGATGACAAAAATATGTATCCCTTGAAGTTCGCAAGATCAAAGCAAGTTCGATCCAAATTCATCGATAACAATGATGTTAACCGCTTGGCAGCCCCGCAACCCTGCTTTTCCGGGATTTGACTTTATCTTGAAGATTGAGACATGTTCAACAAGGAAAAAGAGATCTCTAAGATATGGATAAATATGAATAATTATAGTTCTATTATAATTACAAAATGAGTCTTATTCCTACTAGAATTTTTAGTAGTGTAGCCTATAAATATATCTAAAACTTCATTGTAAAGATGATCACATACTATATCTCCTAAGCACACGCAAATTCTCGAAATAATTACAAAAGTTCTCACAATTCTACATCATTCTCGCGTTCTTTTAACTTTCCGTTAGAACTGTTATTTTTAGGCACAACAAATATGATGCTTTGAAAAAATGAAAAAAACAATTATATAAAATAATAATAACAAAACGGAAATAGCAATGTTATCTTTATTGACGAGCCGAGGCACGAATTGGACTCTTTATCCGCAAGACAAAAATGCTCCGCTACCGGTGCGTGCGGTATACAACATATGTCTCCAAGACACTACAACTAGATTGAACTCGATATATTGCACTACATGTCAATGTCCCAACGAACTTCTTGATATTCAGGACTTTATATCACGCATAGGACTTAAACTATATTCAAAATATGATAGAACATTCGAATACAATCGAAATGATATTATGAACTTGTTATTCTGACCAAGGAAGAGCCTCCTATTTAGAGCCAGAAGGTGGCTGTTTATGAAGGGGTGCGAGGTGGTTTGTAGTGGTTGAACCGAACAGGTTCCTACGATTGAACCCTGAATAGGTGCGTGTAGTTGGGTTCGAACAGGTGCAACTCTAGACCCTGGGTGAGGCATGTACCACCTATACGTAACTGTTGCCACGTCCGCGCCATGTGGCGCAACCGCTGCCACGCGTATTCGCCCCCTACCATGTTACCTGTCCACGTACGCACTAAATCGCACTGGGTCTTTGCGCGGGTCGCATGCTGAGCCACCGAACCATCATCGAGCCATATTTACGAGTCACTTAGCCAAAACTTTTGGCTCCTCAATGCTCCTCGCGATGATGTGCACGTCAAAGCGCCCATTGCCACAAGTGCGACATGCACGGCACCAAACCCGAATCCGAACTCCAACTCGGGTGGTGCTACGCACCATCCTCGTAGGAAGTAGGCTAGCCATAAAATGGCTAACTCAAAAGTCCTACTAGGGTGCACCACAATGGTGCACATTAGATTATCTCATTCTAGTGGCATCAAAAAGTAAAAGGGAGGTGGCTCTTGGATGGTGACCTGAATTCGAGTTTCTTTCATAGAATTGTTTTGGGTCGCAGGAAGAAGAACGAAGTGTCAGGGATGTACTTTGACAACCAATGGTTTTCTGATCCAGAGATGCTCAAGAGAAAGATCAAGGAGCATTTTGAATCCTTTTTCAGGAAAAGATCGAGGAGATTGCCGAATTTTCCCAACGACTTCATGGAGAGGAGACTGACGGATGATGACAGAAAATGGTTAATTCGGCCGTTTGAGGAAGAGGAAATTAAGAATGCAATTTGGAATTGTGATGGCAACAAAAGCCCGGGGCCGGATGGTTTTAATTTCTCCTTCTGGAAAGCATCTTGGGAAACTGTCAAAGAGGATTTGTGCCAGGTGATGAAAGAGTTTCACTCTAATGGCAAAATCCCTAAAGGAGGTAATGCGTCGTTCGTTGTTCTTCTCCCAAAAAAAGATGAAGCAGGGAAGATTGATGAGTTCCGACCTATTTCGTTGATTAGTAGTCTGTACAAAATCTTGGCTAAGATTCTTGCTGGCAGAATGAAAGAGATTATGGGGTCGATCATTTCTGAGAATCAAAGCGCTTTTATTAGTGGGCGTTTCATTCTTGACGGCGTTGTGATTTTGAATGAGATGATCTCGGAGGCCAAGAAAAGGAAGCTTGGCAGAATCGTCTTTAAAATTGATTTTGCCAAGGCTTATGATTCGATCGAATGGGACTACATCGACGTCATGATGGATCGTCTCAATTTTGATCCTCTTTGGAGAAAGTGGATTCAGGGGTGTCTCACGTCGGCTACGGCTAATGTTTTGGTGAATGGTTCTCCCTCCGGGGAGTTTCGTTTGGAAAGAGGATTACGGCAAGGTGACCCGATGTTGCCTTTTCTTTTTCTCATTGCAGCCGAGGGCCTTCATTCGTTGGTCGAGAGAGAAACGAGTAAACAACTTCTGCACCCTGCCTTGGTTGGAAAGGAGAAGGTGCCGATATCTCACTTACAATATGCCGACGATACAATCTTCATCCTCGATGATTTTAAAAAGAATGCGGAGGTCCTCAAGCATCTTTTACAGCTGTTCCAGTTTGTTTCTGTCCTTCAGGTGAACTTTTCCAAAAGCTGTATTATGGGAGTTGGGGTCGACAATGAGAAAATTTGGAGGATGGCAAATGAACTGAACTGCAAGGTGGGATCGTTGTCGTTCAAGTATCTTGGAATCAAAATTGGGGGCCAATGCAAAAGCGTTGTCGACTGGAATCACACGGTTGATAAAATCAAGAAGAAACTTGAAGGATGGAAGTCGAGAAATTTGTCTTTGGCGGGCCGCATCACCTTGGTTAAGACTGTCTTGCAAGCCATTCCGATCTATCAACTTTCGTTTTCTCTTATTCCTAAAGCTGTTGTGAGGTGTCTTAATTCCTTTTTTGTGAAATTTTTATGGGGTGGGAATGGGTCTTCGGCGTCGTGGATTAAGTGGAGTGACCTGTGCTCCAACAAAAAAGATGGGGGGTTGGGTTTTAGGAATTTAGAATGGTTTAATCGGGCTTTGGTGTTCAAATGGTTGTGGAGGTTTCTCAAGGGGGGTGAGTTATTATGGGCTAGGATTGTGAGGTCTATTTATGGCGAGGTGGAGTGGAGGGAAAACAGGCTTATTTTGAGGGGACACAATAAGCTGAGTGGGGGGTGGTGGCCGAAGGTTATTGCAGCCGGGGGTGGGAGGGCCGAGGGGTGGTTTCTGGAAAATGTTTCACGGCTTATTGGCGATGATCGGGATACTAAGTTTTGGGAGGATAGGTGGGTTGGAACGAAACCGCTGAGATTTGTTTTTCCGAGACTTTTTCAGCTTTGTGCTATAAGATATGGGACAATAGGTGAGTTGGGTAGATGGGTTGAAGGGAAGTGGGAGTGGGAGTTCAAATGGAGAATGGAACCGTTCGAGAGGGAGAGGGGGCGATTTCTGCCTTGACTGATTTTATCTCTGTTACTGTACCTTGTACAGGTAAAGCGGATGGGTGGAATTGGAAGGCAACCAAGGATGGTGAGTACTCAACAAAATCAGCATATATCTTCATTGCGGCAGCCAGAAACGAGCTACCATCGTGTGATGTTCCAACCGAGCTGCTGGAAAGTATTTTGAAAACGCCAGCTCCTCACAAGGCGAGAGTTAATGTTTGGCGATGTTTGAGAAAAAGGTTAGCAACTTGTGACAATTTGGTTAAGAGACATGTTGCGTTGACAGTCGAGGAACTCTCTTGCAACTGCTGCGTGTCCAGAGAAGAAACGACGGATCATCTGTTTGTGCTTTGCCCGAAGGTTGAAAAAGTGTGGGATGAAATCCAGAAATGGATCGGCATTCACGCTGCGCGGCCGCAGAATATTGATCAGCATTTCAATTGGTTCACTCATCTTGGGAAAGACAAGAAAAGTGGAAAGTTGCTAAAAATGTTATGGGTGTGCACAGTGTGGCTACTCTGGAAGCGACGTAACGAGAGTAGATTCGAAGGGAAGGTGTGGGATGTGCAGAAGTTGGTCTTGGAGATCAAAGGCAGAATTTGGAGTTGGAATAGGATCTATAGAATAGCTGCTTGTGATTTGAGTTTTGAATCTTGGTGTTCTTGTTCTTTTTCTTTTTCTTCTTGTTTAAACCTTTAGGTACCTCTGGTACCGTTTCTTCCTTTTAATGCAGTTTTCTTTGACCGAAAACGTGGGATAAGACTTATAAATGAGTTTTGAGTTCTTTATTTTTCGAATGTGGGATACTTGCCTTTCCACATTCCCAAGCATTAAAATGTTCTTAAACATCAAACTTCAAGTATTAATTTCTCATTCGTTACTACTTGGAAATGAACAATCAAATACATTATTTTAATGTGTTTGATTTGTAGATTCTAAATCTACAACCAAATCTCCACAAATCTCAATGGATTTACCATAATTAATTTATGGATTTTCACCATTTATATACAATATTTCCAACAACTTTAAAACTCTAATAACCAATCTATATTCGAGTTGTGAATTCGAGATTTAAAAGTTAAATTCACAACCAACACTAGAGATTCAGTTGTGAATTCATTGAAGTGGTTATGAATTCAAGAATATTAACAACACATACCCAACTCCACATCAATTTGATGGCACACAACCTTAAATATTTGATTAAATCCACGCCAATTTTTCCAGAAATCTCATTTCCTTTACCAAAGAGAGAGAGAGAGAGAGAGAAAGAGAGTGGGAGGGAGGGAGGGGGGGAGAGGGAGAGAGAGAGAGAGAGAGAGAGAGAGAGAGAGAGAGAGAGAGAGAAAAGAATGACATTCGCGGATCTCCTTTACTTGGTCGTTGTAGTGATTCTCCGATTGTTGCTAATTTCCAAGTTTGTTGCGGCTTTCGATCTCCCGTTATCTACCACTGCGTCATTCGTCGTTTGTGGGAACATTGAGCTATGGTGTTGATGTCTTTTCCAAACATAATTCTCGTCTTTAGTCTATCTCTGTTATTTTTCCAATCTCCGGCAATGATGTGTCCATCCGATCATCTCCCTTTCTTTGTCTGGTATTAGCCTTTCTCCCTATAATAGCTTGTATCCGATTTTTCCCTAAAGGCAAATTTGATCTCGTATTAATTTTAAGAAAATCTCCCAATTTCTGCTAATCATCTCTCTCACTTTCTCAAACACTATAAAATCGATCATCTATATCTCTTATTTCAATTTTTGCCTCAATTAAAAAATTCCTCAAATATGCAATTCTCATCTTAAAAAATCAGTAAATCATTGATAAAACTTGATCCTATTCATTCCACGAATTCTCTAACACAATTCTCTAAAATTTTCCAATTTTGTTTTTCAATTACTCGCGCATAAGTGTTGCCCCTTATTGGTAATCATGAAAGTCAGATGCACAAATTACTTATCCATAAATCAGAAAGAAGATTAACCTAATAACACAAATAAGCGCAAATATCACCACAACACAAAAAAAAGAGATTCCTAAACTAGAAATCATGAAATCTCCAATCAATTTTCGCTCAAATCACCACAAAAATTCGACTGTCGACCCTTCTTTCACGCTGGATCGAATTGCACAAAAATTTCTCCATCAATCATTTAGTAAAATTCGGGGCGATCATCGTCCCGATCAGTTTGTACAACCACTAAATCATCGCCTCTCCCTCTAGATCCTTCTCTCATTCTCGGTCGGACAACCATACAGTGAGGAAATTATTGTCGCTGTCTCCACTGTCGTTGCCACTCCTGCTGCCTCGGTTATGAAGCACTATTGCTTGAAGCTACACGACCATCTTCAAGAGAACTCACGAGAAGAACAGACACGGCTCCAAGAGAGCATTGTTCTTTCGCTTTCGGCTTCCTTAACAATATTTTTGATCTGAGATCATCGTCGGCGACTCGTACGCTGTTCGCTAATTTTTTTACACGCCCAAAGTGCACAGGTGCAATTAGGGATGTCAATCTAGCCCGAAACTCGTGGGCTGGCCCGATTAATCCGCTATCCGAGAGGGTTAGGGTTGAACATTTTCAACCCGATAAAAGTTACAACCCGATTAGCCCGTAATCGAATAGACCGGCACCCGATAGAGTCGGTCCGACTAACCCGATGGGCTAGCCCGAAACCCGAATACTTAATATTAAATATTTAGATATAAAAATTTAAAAAAATGATAAAATATTATAAAGTCTCATCATTTCATTTTTTTGTATTTTTGAGATGTTTTAATTCTATGAATTCAAACTATTGTTGAATATTTTATTGTTTTTTCGTTAACAAAGTTGAACATTTTATTGTTATCAACTTATTTTATATGTTATGTAATCTTGATGTTTTTTTCAATATCTTATATTTTTGCATTTCATGCTTGCTATATAATTTATATCTTTGATTTCTATGTATATTTTATACATTATACATTAAATCATTAAAAATAACAAATTACAAATGATTATTTTATTTTTACGCATTTAAGCCATCTAGCCCGAACCCCGAACGTTTAGGGTTAGGGTTGAAGATTAATAACCCGACAAAATCCCTAGCCCGATTAACCCGCACCTGATTAATCCGAAATCCGATAGGACTGGCCCGAAACCCAGTGGGCTGGCCCGATTGACATCCCTAGGTGTAATTGTGTATAGTGGCAAACAAGGTCGAATCCACAGAGACTGATTAGTACCAATTCCTATCCTAGACTATAATCTTCTATCTGGAAAATCGAAATTAAGAGTTTTTATTTTGAAGAACAAAATAAATAAACACAAGAAAGAAATAAATAAAGCTGAGAAATAAGGAAAAACAGATATGAGCAGAAATTCCCAAGGCAAAGGTTTCAACAGATTCTCATAACTAACAAGTTCAATTCAATCATCAAGATAATTCCTAAGGCAATCTCAAAACTAGTCTATACCCACTCTCATGGCATACAAACCGTTGATTACATGCAAGGCTATCGTCTCCAGATCACACTTCTAACATGCAACTCCTAAAAGTTCCTACGATTAATACCCTCACAAATATCAATTCCCTTTAGAATTAAAATAAATGTGCTCTATGTTCTTAGTTCAGGTATTAATCATCATCTCTCGATATCAAATTAAAACTTATAATTATGCTAAATTGGTGGCCAATTATTTAGCCCTATTTTGTGATGAATATCTGGGTGTTTACGTGTTATATTGACTTTTATTTTGGTCTCTTTCACTCAATAGTTGATTGATTTAAGCTTTTGTGCTAATTTTGTTGTCTCAGGATTTTATGCTCAAATTGATTGATATGTGGACAAAAATAAAGTCAGAATTTAGTTGAATAGTCTTCAAAAGAATCGAAGTTCGTCTCGATACGAGTTCGTAGGCGAAAACGGAGCTAAAATCCGACTTGAAACGAGGGAGAACGGACGAAAACAAAAACGCTGTGCATTGCAATGGCCGGCGCCCGCCGTGCCCATTCTGCGAAGGGCATAGGCGGCGGCGCCGCCCGACGGCGGCTGGCCGCCTGCGCGGTCTGCCAGTTACGTTTTTGAGGGTTTAAAACCCATTTTTTTTAGGTTTTTGGCCCCCATTCTCGACCCATCCAGCCTCCAGCTCCATTTTTACTGTATTTCCTTAGAGTTTTGGTAGGGAGAAACACATTAGAAACTCTCGGATTACGCTAGATCGTCGTTTCCTTTAATCAATTGTAAGTTCTATCTATTGATTTATCGAATTCTACAAGCTTTCTTGGTTGCTCTTTTCCTAGATAATTGAATACGTTTTGATAATGATATTTAGCATTGATTTATGCTTTGTTAATCTTATTGCCTAGTTAGTATAGTTAGATTGTTGGTTGATTTGTTAGAGTAATACTCCGTTGAATTTGTGTCGCTTTTCATTTACATGTTCCTTAGGAAAAATCATGATTAGTGTTTCCCATAGATTTGAATGCTTGTTTATTTTCCTTGCCTAGATAATTGTTGCTTTATGATTTTGGATTTAATTATTGATTTTTAGATTGTTAGATTAGAACCCTAGTTCTTTATGTTGTCTTATTGCTTTCTTTACCTGCTTTCTATCTTTCGCCTAGATAAATTTGTATGCTTTATTTTAATTACGAATTAGTTAACCGGAGAGAGCGTGTCAGACCCAACCTTCTGATTAGAGTGTTTAGGTTATTTCTCGTTTTCTGTGTGTAGCATGATTAGAGCCTGTTTAGCCTTCCTTGAGAGACGACTTGGGTTAGCTTATTACACTAGGACGACCCGATTGCGAGTCAATCCCTTAGGTATTTTGGGTTGAGTCACCAATCAATAAAGCAAACGAGATAAACAAGAACATAAAAAGGAATATAAATCTCAATTGATTGAATCAAACAGTTAGAAAATCAAATCATGTGTACTCCCTAAACCCTAGAAGAAGGGATTCTAGCCACACATAGACATCTGAACTAGAATTAATATCTCAATAAAACAAATAAACATTCAACAAGAAAAACCGTAGTAAAGTTGAGATTCTTCAGTTCTTGCTATGGCTCCGTTCTCTGTCTCTCACAGCTCTCAGAAAAAATAAAATATAATGAAAGATTGATCAAAAGGTCCCCGAGAATAAGTTCTTGGGGAGTATTTATATGCCCTAGGTCTTGTAGGGCTCAAAATACACTAAAATAGCGAAATACAGTAAAAATCTGAAATTTGGGCGCAAACTTGGCGACACGCGCGGCCGCATGCTGAGCCCGCGTGACCTCTCGCCGCCGGCTCGCGCGGCCGCGCCCCATGCCTGCGTGGTCCTTCAAAACTTCCTATTCCATCGCGCGGCCGTGGCCTGCGGCCGCATGCCCAAACCGCGCGACCTCTGACGCTTGCGCTCCGACCCGTGAGCTTCCCGACGCTCGTTCTTCCTCGTCCGGTGTCCAATTTGACTTTCGTTTGTGCCTACGGACTCGTCTCTTCATGTACTTCTCTCTACTATCATCAAAATCATCTCAATTCGAGTCTAAAACTTGTAAAAACAACACGAACACGGCCAAGTAGTCTATTCCACAAAAATATGCAATTTAAACCATAGACTATTCAACACTAAAGAAGAAATGCCCAAAATACTAAAGAATAATGCGACAAAGGAGTGAAAAATGCATGTAAATCAGCCACAAGCAAAACACATTCATAGATAGAAAGTAACGAGTTCCCCCTCACACTTAAGACCTAACACTGTCCTCAGAGCTCACAAAAAGACGAGGTAAGAACGAAACTTCCCTAAAAAGTCCGTTCAAGTGGTTTTCTCATGACGTCTTAGAATAGCGTGGCCTCATCTCAAAATATCAATCCCCAAAGCACATAACCTGCACCAAACACCAAAGACACAAGCCAACACAAGCTCAAACAAAGTAAAAGAAAAATAGAAACAAAAGAAAAGCAAGAAAAACATGGATTGCCTCCCATGCAGCGTTAGTTTTAAAGTCACCAGCCCGATTTAGAGGACCCCTTAACCAAAATCTGATTAAAGCAGCAGTTGCCTTAAAGCTTGTGTAAACACATCATCTCTAAATACAATTGTGTGTCCTCCTGATGAGCTTTCAACGCTCATAGCATCGAATTATCTCCCTTCTACACATCTCCGGAGACTTAGTTCAACCCCTCCCCCCCCTTCTTCTTTCTCCTCCATAAGTAGTGCATACTGAAAAATCTTGCATTAACTCACCTTCGTATTGCAGCATGTCCAGAAACTCTTGTTAAATGTCCGCTTCATCTTACAAGTTATAGCAAAGAATTCCTGCACAATGTCGTCCTCATCCTGCAGCTGATAAAGAAATTCCTGCACAATACAATCATCATTCACAACATCAAACATCTCAACATATGTATAATTTCTTAGTAAATGAGTAGTAGTAGTGGATTTTTTTATCAAACATCGAGAATATCACTGATTCTATCTTACCCCGCCAAGTGATGAGGAGTGATACGTGCAGAGTAGAGAAAGGATACAAGTCAGAGGAATCATCCTCATCAGAGGAATCATATTGGTCAGAAGAGCCATTCTCACCAGAGGGATTTCATACACCAGAAACAACTCATTCGCTAGAGGAATGGTTATCGCCAGAGAAATCATCCCTTGCTAGAGAAGTCATCATCGCCAGAGGAATCACTGTAGATCGGGCAGGCATTTAATGCAGGTGACGTCATCCATACGGGCGAATCCTCTGACTAGTTGCACTATTCCAGAAGTGAACTAGCCAGACCAGGGGGTGGGAGTAACAAAAACACCAGAGAACAACTTACAGGACTTACCTTTATTCTCGTATAATATTAGAGTATTTATATCTTCATGATTTGCAGAGATCAGGGAAAACCAGCATAGTGCCGATCTTCACAAAAATCTACTGGTTGAACACGAAGACTACCCGGTTCAACCAGACTAGAGGGGGGAGTGGTTGATGAGGAGTGATACGTGCAGAGTAGAGAAAGGATACAAGTCAGAGGAATCATCCTCATCAGAGGAATCATATTGGTCAGAAGAGCCATTCTCACCAGAGGGATTTCATACACCAGAAACAACTCATTCGCTAGAGGAATGGTTATCGCCAGAGAAATCATCCCTTGCTAGAGAAGTCATCATCGCCAGAGGAATCACATTCGTCAGAGAAGTCACCTTCGACAGAGAGATCATCATCGTCAGAGAAGTCATCTTCGACAGAGAGATCATCATCGTCAGAGAAGTCATCATCGTCAGAGAAGTCGTCATCGCCAGAGAGATCACCTCCATCAGTGGGATCGTCAGAGACGCGGGAGACTTCCCGCGTAAAGGTAAAATTACTATTCTACCCTTCGACCACGCAAGGAGCATGCGTGGACATTGATTTTACCTTTTTACCCTCAATTGTAATCTATAAATAGACCTCAACTCGTGTATTACATTTACGCTATCTGATACTTTTGAATATAACAGCTATTTTTCTCTAGTGCAAAGTTTCCGATCATTCACTTCGTCTTCTTCAGTCAATCGCACTAGGTATAGTTTATGATTTCACTTTGTAGTTTTAGGTGTTGGTTTCATAAAACACCAACTGGCGCCGTCTGTGGGAAAGCTACTGAGCTAGGACGTGAGATCACGGTCGCCGGCGTACGCAGATCTGAAATTCCAATCGGATTTGCGGGCGTTGGCACCAATCGAGCCGATAATTCGGACACCCAGCTGTTTTTAATTGGTTAATTGTGTCTTCCGGGTTAATATGCTTTTAATCTGCTATGATTTGCGTTGATTTATGTTTTTGGTGCATGGGGAAAGGTGGCGACGGGTATAAGTCAGGAATCGGGGAATTCTACGTTTATTTACCGTTTGTTTGGTTTAATTGTTTACGAACGAAGGGTTTCCTTGTAGAATTGAAGTTTTCTTCACTGATCTAATGTTTTATATGGGAAAATTGTGGTGTGAGGCTCTGTTTTGATTATGTTGGGTGCTTTTTTCTTACGGATCTAGTGTTTTGCATCAATGAACGGCGGATTGACCTTTTATCTCCGGTATCTTGAGTTTATGCTGTTGGTATACGGGTGTTTTACGTATAAACGTGATAGTTGTGGGTGATCTTCATGTTTTCTCCGATAATCTTAGAATTATGCTTGGGGCTGTTGAGTATTACTCTGTTTTTGGGAGGATGGGGGGTTTTGCTGTTAATTAGGGGCTTTGCACTGATTAAAGATTGTTTCGCACTTTGTCTCTTTCTTCACGAACTTCTTTACTGTTAATTTACGGGTTTCGCACCGATTAATATGTCGATTAAGGCTTTGTTGTTGTTGTGGTGGGGTTTGTGCTGCTGATGGGTGGATAGTTTGCGTTTAAGAGGAATAACTGTTAATGTCCTTCATGCTTGCTTAGACTAACTCTCGTCTTATGCATTGAATACTGCCTTATGCTGATAATTTGGTTGATTGCCGCGATAATCCTGTTGCTTATAGGCTTTATGATTATTATGGGCATGATCGTGTTAATCTTGGGTTGATTGCCGTGTTAATTTTGTTCATTTCCTTACATAGCTCTTGTTTATCTATCATTTCTAACGAATTGCGCTGACAAGCCTTTGATGGTTGTTTTGGTTTTCTTGGTGATCTGTTTTTCTGTCGGTTCTTAATGAGGTTTCACCGGGGAAAAACTTCTTTACGCGGGCCCCGTTCTTTAGATTTATGCCCTGGGTTTATTTCCCAGTGCATAAGCGTTACTTTGAGGGGAATTTCTTAACGGTCTCTGTACCGGTATCGGGGATTTCTTATTGGATTTCTTATATCAGGACTTCAATCCGTAAATGGGGGATTTATGCTTTCGTCGTTGGGATTTTTCTCTCACTCTGTTTATATGTAGGTACCATGGGATCCTCCGATGCTCACCGGAACTTGGAGAAGGAGTTTGACTCCGCTGCTGTCACTACTGAGGTGCCTACCTCGTTGTTCACTGGTCTTCAGGGCAATCCTACTTTCACAGTGCCACCGGGATTCCAGGCTATCTCAGCCACGCCGACAACAGGGCTGAATGTCAGCGCACAGAGATTTGCTTTGGTCACGCCGGGTTCTGATCTGCCGAATCTGGCTCCCGCGTCTGGAGGAGGATCGATCAACTTTGGGCTGGCAGAGCAAATGATGGCCTTGCTCAGCTACGCCAACATGCGGCAGGCATTGGGAACTCCCATGATGTCCGTCATCCCTACTGCGGCTACCCCAGTGGGAGCAGCCAACCTGCAGGGCACTGAGGCCCCACCTCCCACTGGTCAGGAGGCAAATATACTGGCAATCAACAAACAGGCCGTGATGCCTGGAGAAGGACAAGGGGATGCTGTTGACAGAGAGTTAGTCATACCAGAGGGGAGCCGTGTTAGGCTCAACAGTGTGGTCAGAAGAGAGCGGGTTGACGAGTCTGACAGACAATCCGTCTCCCTGGTGTTTGAAGAGGAGAGACCGAAGGAAAAAAGCAAGGTTGAATAAGCCACTGAGGTTACGCGGTTTACGGAGTACACGCCCTTGAATAAGCCACAAGATGAAATTTTCCATTTGATAAAAGACCAACCGTTCTTTCGAGCACCGGGAACCTACCGGAATGGGCCACCACAGGAAGGGTCCAATAACAAGTTATGTGAGTACCACAATGCCTTCGGTCACCTTACAAAATATTGCGGACATCTCAAGCACCAACTGGAGTTGTTGGTGCGCCAGGGATATCTTGACCAGTTCATTGATAGAGGGAATGAGGGTCAGAGGCGGACTGATCAGAGGGATCAGCGAGATCAGAGGGATCAGAGGGATCAGCGAGATCAGAGGGATCAAAGAAATAACCGGGATCAGCGACAAGAGCAGGGGAACAACAGAGATCGCAGGCCTGATGACAACCGGGATAATCGCAGAGAAGGGGCAGAGAGGCAAGCCCCTCCTCCACCGTATAGAAGAGAAGTGCACATGATTTGCGGAGAGAACGGGACGCCCACGTCAAATCGGGCTAAAAAGCAAGTCATCAGAGCAGTAAAAACAGGGCATTATCCTAAAAGGGTCATGGAAATTACGGGTGCGGCAGAATAGCCGGCGATTACTTTTGGAGCAGAAGATATACGTACATTAATGTACCCGCATGATGATGCGCTGGTCATCACGGCGGACATAGCGGGCTGCATGGTTCACCGTGTCTTCGTCGATTCAGGGAGCGCCGTGAATATTTTATACAAGGAATGCCTCCAAAACATGGGAATAGAAGTGCACATTGAGCCCACAAACGCTCCTTTGTTTGGGTTCGGGGGAGAGATGGTTATGCCATTAGGGTATGTGGAGCTGCCGTTGATCCTCGGCAGTGCATCCAATAGCAGCAGAGCAAGGATGGTACGATTTTTAGTGGTGGACATGCCCAAACCTGCGTACAATGTCATACTCGGACGACCGGCCTTGACGGCATTCAGGGCCGTAATCTCTATGTTCCATTTGAAAATGAAATTCCCAGTCGAGGGGGGAAAAGTAGGAGAAGTTTGTGGGGATCAAACAGCGTCAAAAGCATGTCACGTCCAAATGCTTGCACACTCATCGGGCCAGAAGAGGGAAAGAATGACAGAGGGATCAGATACACGGAAGAGGGGAAAGGTGGGCGAGGTGAACGCCTTAGCAGAGGAACGCCACGAGTTGGCGGATTTATTAAAAGACAGAGACAGCACAGAAAAAACCGCGCTGGTGTCCACCAGTGATGTCTGCAACATGATAGAATTGTTTCCAGGGAGAGAGGGTTTCCAGACAAAGATTGGGTCTGCCATGAGTGATCAGGTCAGAGAGGAACTCATTGGTTGTCTTCGAAGAAATGCAGACGTATTTGCATTCAGTACCACCGACTTAAAGGGGATTGACAGAAAACTGGCAGAACATTGTCTCAACGTGGACCCTAAGGTGAAGCCGGTAAAGCAGAGAACAAGAAATTTTGGGGCAGAGAAGGACGCGGCAATAAGGGAACAGGTTTATGGATTGTTGGAGGCAGGGCACATTGTGGAAGTGCAATACCCGGAGTGGATTTCAAACGCGGTGATGGTACCCAAGAAAACAAATACTTGGAGAATGTGTGTGGATTTCAGAGATCTAAATGCTGCCTGCCCAAAGGACCACTATCCTCCGCCGAGGATCGATCAGTTGGTGGATACCACTTCAGGGTGTGCTTTATTGTCCATGATGGATGCATACCAGAGATATCATCAGGTCAGGATGAATAAGGGAGACATTACCAAAACAGCATTTGCCGTCTGTTGCGGAGTGTATGGATGGAGAAGTATGCCTTTTGGCCTAAAAAATGCGGGAGCTACATATCAGCGGATGATGGAGAAAATTTTCAAAGAGCAATTGGCAAAGAACATTTCGGTATACGTGGATGATATGCTTGTGCGGAGTGTCAGGGCAGAGGATCATGTTTCTGATCTGGAAGAAATCTTCACGGTGGTCAGAGATCATCGGCTTATGCTGAACCCAGCAAAATGCACCTTTGGGGTCACAACAGGGAAGTTTTTGGGGTATAAGGTCACGCCTGCAGGAATTGAGGTTAATGCAGGTCAAAGCCATTATGGACATGACGCCACCCAGAGGAATCAAAGAAGTGCAGACTCTGAATGGACGCATCACTGCTCTAAGCAGATTCATATCACGCTCGGCAGAGCGCAGCATGCCGTTTTTCAAAGTATTAAGGAAGGGAACTAAGTTTCTGTGGACAGAGGAATGCAGAGCGGCGTTTGAGGATCTTAAAGTCTATCTAGCCAAGTTACCGACTCTGACCAAGCCGGTGTCGGGTGAGACCTTGTATCTGTATATAGCGGTGGGAGAAGATGCGATCAGCTCTGTACTTATCAGAGAAGAGGGAAACCACCAGAAGCCCATCTATTTTGTCAGCAGAATCATACAAGGGCCTGAGCAGAATTATACAGAGATTGAGAAGGCTGCTCTGGCAGTCATGGTTACGGCCAGAAAATTGAGACCCTATTTCCTCTCACACCGAGTGATAGTACGCACATCTCTTCCCTTCAAACAAGTTTTGGGGCGCCCGGATTTGTCGGGAAGAATGGTTAAATGGGCTGTGGAATTAGGGGAGTATGATGTAGAGTATGAGCCGAGAACAACGATCAAAGCACAAGCATTGGCAGACTTCATACAAGAAACAACTCGTCGTCCTGTACCAGAGTTTTGGGTGGCCTTCGTGGATGGATCCGTAACGAAAGAAGGATGTGGGATCGGGGTTTATATCACTTCACCAGGTTATGGTACATACCAGTTCGCCATCAAATTCACTTGTCGGTTGTCCAATAATGAAGCGGAATATGAGGCCGTGGTCAGAGGGGCTCACATCTTGTCAGAGCTTAAAGCCGAGTGCGTCATCATCAAAACAGATTCCCAGCTGGTAGCTCAACAATTCTCAGGAAGTTACAATGTCAAAGATCAGCGGATGAAAGCGTACCATGCCAAGATCAGCGAAATGAAAGAAAAGTTTATGGAATTTAAGCTCGAGCAGATTTCCCGAGAGGAGAATACGAAAGCAGATCTATTGGCGCGCATGGCTAGTGCAGTAGAGCAAACTTGGAGCGACGAGATTATTTTACTCTGTGACACCAGAGAGATGGAGACTTCGCAAGTGTTCTCGGTAGAGATCAGGGACGATTGGCGGGCTCCGATTATACACTTTCTGAAGACAGGAGAGCGGCTGAGCAGAGAGTCCAATCAGAGGGCTCGCTATGAGAATTACTGCTTAATCAACGATCAACTCTTCAAACGATCTTTCACTCAACCTTTGCTCAAATGTTTATCTCCAGAGGAAGCTAATTTTGCTTTGCAAGAAATTCATGCAGGTTGCTGCGGTGGGCATACGGGATTTCGGGATCTTGTGCGCAAAATTATCCGGGCCGGGTTCTATTGGCCTCACATCAACAAGGAGGCCAGAGAGTTCGTCCGCAAGTGCGAAGCTTGCCAGAGACATGCAGGGCGAATCAATGTACCAGGGGAGCCTATGGGTGTCATGTACGCGGCATGTCCGTTTGACAAATGGGGCATTGATATAGTCGAGAAGTTGCCTACAGCACCGGGAGGGAAATGCTTTCTTATCGTGGCAGTAGATTATTTTTCTAAATGGGTCGAGGCCGAGGCTGTGGGCAAGATTGATGAGGTTACAGTGGAACGCTTTATTTGGAGGAACATCTGTTGCAGATTCGGAGTACCGAGAATCATTGTGTCCGACAATGGGACTCAATTCACAGGGCAGAGGATAGCAGATTTCTGTGATCGAATGGACATCACTCAGCGCTTCGTCTCAGTGGCCCACCCACAAGCAAATGGTCAGGTGGAATTAGCCAACAGAACAATTTGCGAAGGGATTAAGAAGAGATTGAACCAGAGCAGAGGGAAATGGGTGGAGGAGTTAGACACTGTTCTCTGGGCCTACCGAACTAGCCCGAAGACAGCAACGGGCGAGGCACCGTTTACGTTGGTATACGGATCCAATGTAGTAATACCAGCGGAGGCCAGACTGGAATCATACCGCATCATCACCTATGATACAGAGCGTAATGCCGATCTCCGAAGAACTGAGCTCGACCTTGCGGAAGCACAGCAGGAAGAAGCGCAAATCAGAGCAGCAAAATATAAAAGTGTCATCAAAGCAGGGTACGACAAAAGGGTCAGAGCAAGAAAGCTGGTCAAGGGCGATCTAGTATTGAAAAGAGCAGACACATTAAAGGCAGTGGGCAAGTTTGAAGCAAATTGGGAAGGACCATTTATCGTCACAGAGGTCTTGGGTGGCGGAGCGTACACATTGACGGATTCAGACGGCAGAACTCTCCCAGGCCATGGAATATAAACACACTCAAAAAGTTCTATGTATAACTGCTACTTAGCAGGAGTAATCACTTGTAGACCGGATACTCTTTTTCCCCACTGGGGTTTTAACGAGGTCCGGGGCCATGATATCAATAAAACAGATATGTGGTTCTAGGGAATTCCCTGGTGTGGTGTTTGTTTATTTCAATTATTGCTTTCTTACATTACATATGCTATTTAACATGTTCATGCAGAGCATTGCACATGTCACCAGAGGGGGGAGTAGGGTGGATACCCGTAATCCCCAATTTTCAAATTCAAAATACAAACTGCTTCTTAGCAGGATAAGGGAGAAACAAATACAAAAACTACTTCTTAGCAGGTCAAAGGAAAAACAAAACATCAAGAGCTGACGACTTCGCCTCCATGTGTCAACACTTCAAGCTTTTCTCCTCCATCGGGGGATATTCACGCCAGATCTACCTCAGATCCACTCCGGATTTACCCCACACCTGCAGAATACCAAGAAAAGCAACAAGTCAAAGTGCCAGAGGGAAAGAATGCGGAGGAAAAGACCAATCAACTTCCAGATCTCGGGAAACCGGTAATAATGCTCTCAAATACGGGAAGTCCCCTCCTCACAATCACAAAGCTAAAGACCTGCACTGGAAGCACAGAGGGAAAAGCAAAGCCTTCAAGGATATGAATGTTCTGAGGGGAACTTCCCTTATTTAAGTGCCTTACAACCAAGCTAGGAATGGTTCAGGGGGGAAATTTTCTTCAGGAACCCTGAAGATAAAACTCTCAAGCGGGGGAGAGTCCTGTCTTTGCAGTGTACAACCTCTTAACAGGACTCGCTCCCCCGATTGAGAGCTTTACAACCAAGATGGGGAAAGATACAGGAAAGGAGAGGCAAGGGACGGTAGACCTAGGGTCTGAGAGGAAGTCGGAAAAGGGCAACGAGGGAGCTTCCTGTAAGAATCTTGGAGATAAAACCCTCAGGCGGGGGAGAGTCCTGTTTTGTCAGTCACCAACGGGCGCCGGCGTACTTTCGCAAAAGGACTCACTCCCCTGACTGAGGGCGTTACAACCAAGATAAGAAGGCATTTTGAGCAAAAAAAAAAAAAAAAAAAAGGGGGAGATCTAGGGTTTGAGAGGAGAGCAGTTTAGGGCGGCGGAAAGAAAATAAGGGATTCTGAGCTAGGTCATAAAGGATGGACGGGTATATATAGAGACGGTACTGGGCTTAAGAAAAGGGCTAAGAGGTAACGGGCCCGCGCGAACTCATGGGCCGGAGAAGAGAGTAAGAAGTAATTGGGCCAACATGTTCATAACAGAGTATTGCACATGTCACCAGAGGGGGGAGTAGGGTGTATACCCGTAGGGCCCAATTTTTAAATTCTAAAATTTCTTCTCAAAGAAAGCAGAGGAATCACGCTCCCGCAGAGCAGAGAAATCACGCTCCAGCAGCGCAGAGGGAGGGTTACTACTTAATCGTAAGCCGCGAAAGTTGGTCGTGCCATCCGGGCCTTCCATGCTCCGCGCAGAGGTTGCACATAATCGTAAGCCACGAAAGTTGGTTGTACCCCCCCTGGGTCCTCCATGCTCCGTGCAGAGGTTGCACTTAACCGTAAGCCACGGAAGCTGGTCACACCCCCCGGGTTTTCCATGCTCCGTGCAGGGGGTTACTACTTAATCGTAAGCCGCGAAAGTTGGTCGTGCCATCCGGGCCTTCCATGCTCCGCGCAGAGGTTGCACATAATCGTAAGCCACGAAAGTTGGTTGTACCCCCCCTGGGTCCTCCATGCTCCGTGCAGAGGTTGCACTTAACCGTAAGCCACGGAAGCTGGTCACACCCCCCGGGTTTTCCATGCTCCGTGCAAGGGGTTACTACTTAATCGTAAGCCGCGAAAGTTGGTCGTGCCATCCGGGCCTTCCATGCTCCGCGCAGAGGTTGCACATAATCGTAAGCCACGAAAGTTGGTTGTACCCCCCCTGGGTCCTACATGCTCCGTGCAGAGGTTGCACTTAACCGTAAGCCACGGAAGCTGGTCACGCCCCCCGGGTTTTCCATGCTCCGTGCAGGGGGTTACTACTTAATCGTAAGCCGCGAAAGTTGGTCGTGCCATCCGGGCCTTCCATGCTCCGCGCAGAGGTTGCACAAAATCGTAAGCCACGAAAGTTGGTTGTACCCCCCCCGGGTCCTCCATGCTCCGTGCAGAGGTTGCACTTAACCGTAAGCCACGGAAGCTGGTCACACCCCCCGGGTTTTCCATGCTCCGTGCAGGGGGTTACTACTTAATCGTAAGCCGCGAAAGTTGGTCGTGCCATCCGGGCCTTCCATGCTCCGCGCAGAGGGTTACTATTTAATCGTAAGCCGCGAAAGTTGGTCGTGCCATCCGGGCCTTCCATGCTCCGCGCAGAGGGTTACTATTTAATCGTAAGCCGCGAAAGTTGGTTGCACCCCCCGGGTCCTCCATGCTCCGCGCAGAGGGTTACTATTTAATCGTAAGCCACGAAAGTTGGTTGCACCCCCCGGGTCTTCCATGCTCCGCGCAGAGGGTTACTATTTAATCGTAAGCCGCGAAAGTTGGTCGTGCCATCCGGGCCTTCCATGCTCCGCGCAGAGGGTTACTATTTAATCGTAAGCCGCGAAAGTTGGTCGTGCCATCCGGGCCTTCCATGCTCCGCGCAGAGGGTTACTATTTAATCGTAAGCCGCGAAAGTTGGTTGCACCCCCCGGGTCCTCCATGCTCCGCGCAGAGGGTTACTATTTAATCGTAAGCCACGAAAGTTGGTTGCACCCCCCGGGTCTTCCATGCTCCGCGCAGAGGGTTACTATTTAATCGTAAGCCGCGAAAGTTGGTGGCACCCCCCGGGTCCTCCATGCTCCGCGCAGAGTGCTCGAGCTAGGATGGGAAGCAGCTTGGATAGGAAGCAGCTCGGATAGGAAGCAGCTTAGGTGGGAAACAGCAAAGGGGCACTTAGATGAAAAGCAAGCACGAAATCTCTGGCAGAGAAGTTAACCAAATCCTCGTAAGAGGAGGCGGCAAAATCTCGGGCAGAGAAGTCATCAAAATCCTCGCCAGAGGAGCCATCAAAATCCTCGCCAGAGGAGTCATCAGAATCCTCGCCAGAGGAGTCATCAGAATCCTCGCCAGAGGAGTCATCAAAATCCTCGCCAGAGGAGTCATCAAAATCCTCACCAGAGGAATCATCAAAATCCTCGCCAGAAGAATCATCAGAATCAAATCAAATCAGCAGAGGAGATGCGAGAATATAAACTCAGCATGAACAAGCAACAAAAAACAACACAAAGAACAAAGGGAAAAAAGCGACATAAGCGGAAGAGAAGTTTCATAAAAACGTGCCAAGGAGGCACAGCTGTACACCAAAAATCGGAGGTAAGTGTTCAGTCTGTACAAAATAAAGAGTTACAAAAATTATTATCAAATTAGGCAGGAGGGATGGAGGCATCTTCAGGGGAAGTAGAGGAAGTAGGAGCAGAGGCAGAGGATACTGGAGGAGGAACACCACTGGCAGGGATCTGGCTAGCAGAGGTTCCCCCTGTAAACACAGGCAGCATGCCGATCTCTTTCACCTTGGGAAGACGAGCTCCCAAATCCAACAGCTTCATAGCTTCCTGCACATATAAATTCTCATCTCCATACAGATCAAATAGTTGGTCCACCGCAGCAGAAGAGGAGGCAGAGTCGGAGAAAGCTGAGGGCGCTAAATCAGAGGGCAGGGGAGGCTCCATGCTGAACTGAGAAAACGTCCGGGTGCCCTTGCCAGTGGGATCCCGCAGCCGGTTTACAAAGCGTACCAGGGAAGCAGAGAAAGCAGGCATATACATGGGAGCAGAAGGCAATGAGTCAAATCCAATCCCAAGAGTAAAATAGGGAATGGCCTTCTCCAACACTGGATACCACCACTCTGGTTTCCTTGGGGAATTTGCAGGGATCCCCATCAGTTCATTTATTTCCTCATCCTTGAGGTTATCCATCAGGGCTCGAAAATCCAAGGAAGCGAGTTGCTCCGGGGTGGCTCCCGCCATCTCCAGTGCCTTCGTAGCAGTACGCTCTATCACGTAAGCAAAAAGGGGCCCAAAATCCTCCAGGTATTCGGGAGTCTTTTTAAAAGCCTTCAGAGTGCCCTCTAGCATCACTCTCAGGAAATGTTGACCCTGCGGAGACAAGAAATACTCCAGGCGTTGATCTCGTGCCCCCAAGACATAGGTACGATTTTGAGCCTCTACAAGCGTCTTCTTCCAGCCACGCCTGGTTTCCTTGTAGGCTTTTTCATACCCCGCCTTGAACCTGGCAAGGCTCTCATGGCCTTCCTTGGTCGTCCGGGTCAATTCAGAAACCAGGGAGGACTTCTCCACATCTGCTTGGGCCAGCTGAGCCTTCAACTCAGCAATCTCTGCTTCAGCCTTACTCAGACGTTCCACCACCCCAGCGACATCATCATCACGCTTGGCGATGTCCGCTTGCTCCTTCTCTCTCTCTCTTTCTCTGACATGTCATAGTCGTGGATACACTTAACAGCTCCCCACATCCGAGCCTCCACCTGCAAGAAAACAAAATGGGTTCCGACAGAACAACAAAAAGGTTAGTAACTTCGTTTTTCTTTCTATGATAAAGGTATAAGAGATAAGGTACCTGAAGAGCCAACTGGCACAGCTGAGTAGCTAAAACCCCCCGGGGCAATTTCTCCACTTTCTCCTGGTCCTTTGAGTGGACACGAGCTAGCAAGGCATCAATTAGCCCTTGACCCGACAAACTCGAAATCGGCCCAGGAACAACATCCTCCGGTTCATCAGCAGGGGGCACCACAGCTTTCCCCTTGCCCTTTCCCCCGGCAGAAGCGGGAACCTTAGAACCGCCAGCAGACTTCTTGGCTGGCCCCTTGCCCTTTTCCCCACCAGAAGGGGGGACCTTCGAGCCACCAGCCGACTTCTTTACTGGCTCCTGGGACTTACCGGCCTTCTTCAGGCCCTCCTGCTTCTCCCTCTCACCCACAGAGATCAGAGAACCCCTTTTTCTTTTCTTCGAAAGCTCAGCAAGGGTGACACCGGGGGCCGAGTCGGGTGAAGGAATTTCATCAGTAATATCTACAATCTGGATATCTTCTTCACAAGTGCCAGATGCATCACCAGTACTGGGACGTTTGCTCCTACGAACAAGAGCGCCCGCATCAATCTCCTCTGCATCAAATGGGCGTGAGGCTTCCACATTTCCTTCTGAGATCTCTACTACAGAGGGAAGGGCGATCAGCTCGGCCCCGGTCGGTTGTTCTGATAGGGACGTCCTGGAAACAGAACCCCCCGAGCCATGCTCTCCACTGGGAGCAGGAGCAGTAATGTCAGGCAATCTGTCCCCGCACTTGTTTCTCCAAGACATGTCTGCAAATCAAAATGTTGTACCATTAGCATCAGGGTAACAGAAGTTAATGTATTTTTCTAACTCATTTTCTTTACCTATTGATTTTTGTGGATATAGGGGAAACAGGCCATTGTAAGCCAGAGCCGAATTGTTCTCAGCCAGGTATTTACAGTCTAAAGGTTGAGCTTTGTTTATAGCATTAAGGTGGGCTATAACACCCAGGTCAAAGGTGGAAGGGGCATCGGGAGAAGCCGGTTTATAGGTGGTGCGAGGGTTATGCCATTGCAGCTCCGAAACGAAATACTCGCGCCAAGAACCCGAAAGAGTACGTACATAACAGTATTGGAACAGGAAGTTTTTGTCGTGAGAGTTTAGGGAAGAAAGAAAGGTGGTGGGATACTTCTTAAGGCTAGCAAAACTGTACAGAGGACTGTTCTGCATACGAAGCGACTGGGTCTGGCAGAATAACTGGGCAGTATCTCCAACACCATGGAAGCGGCATAGAATGTGAAAAGCGTACAATCTCCGGATGGCAGAGGGAGTGAGCTGGTAAAAGGGGATACGGTAATAATTGCAAACTTCGGCCAAGAAAGGAGGAGGTGGAAGTCTTAGACCAGCATCTATCTAGGCTTTCCAGATAGCCACTGTCTTATGATCATAGAGTTTTTCCGGAGGGGTCGAGTCCTTGGAAAAGGCGATAAATTGTAAACCTAGAGGGCAGCGACACTTGCGTCGCATTTTGTCCATCTCCGCGACACTGAGGCGGGATTCAGGAATACACTTGGGGGGTTGGGGTGTCTTCTTTTAGGCGGAGAAGAACTGGGAATAGTTGGAGAATCATAAGAGGCAGAAGGGGAAGGAAGGTTCTCGAGATCCTGGAGTTGGGGGGAGGAAGATGAAGAAGCTTGGGGGGAAGGGGAAGGCGAACGCGAGAACTGAGGAGCGGAAGTGGAGGCCATGGTCGGAAATGTCAATCCTAGGGTTTCTAGCACGCTCAATCAGAGCACCAATAATTATACTATTACACTACAACTAATCACAAAAATTAGGAAAGGAAGGTACGCGAATTACCTAGGTTAAATAAAGATTGACTGTAAATACCGGAACGGAAGGGTCGCGGAAAAAACACGCCGGAACTGGAGGGAAGATCGCCGGAAATTGCAGATAAAGGAGTTCGGAAACTTGGAGAAGAAGAATAGTGAAAAATGGAAGTTCGAATCGACTAAATAAAATGTACGCGGGCAACTACCAATATGCGGGATGCTCGACACGTGGCATACGGAAATGAATCAACGGCCAAAAATCCCTACGGAAAGGCGAAAAGACGCAAAGGTTAAAAAGTAACCTCGGGGTACGGGAAAAAGCACTGTAGATCGGGCAGGCATTTAATGCAGGTGACGTCATCCATACGGGCGAATCCTCTGACTAGTTGCACTATTCCAGAAGTGAACTAGCCAGACCAGGGGGTGGGAGTAACAAAAACACCAGAGAACAACTTACAGGACTTACCTTTATTCTCGTATAATATTAGAGTATTTATATCTTCATGATTTGCAGAGATCAGGGAAAACCAGCATAGTGCCGATCTTCACAAAAATCTACTGGTTGAACACGAAGACTACCCGGTTCAACCAGACTAGAGGGGGGAGTGGTTGATGAGGAGTGATACGTGCAGAGTAGAGAAAGGATACAAGTCAGAGGAATCATCCTCATCAGAGGAATCATATTGGTCAGAAGAGCCATTCTCACCAGAGGGATTTCATACACCAGAAACAACTCATTCGCTAGAGGAATGGTTATCGCCAGAGAAATCATCCCTTGCTAGAGAAGTCATCATCGCCAGAGGAATCACATTCGTCAGAGAAGTCACCTTCGAAAGAGAGATCATCATCGTCAGAGAAGTCATCTTCGACAGAGAGATCATCATCGTCAGAGAAGTCATCATCGTCAGAGAAGTCGTCATCGCCAGAGAGATCACCTCCATCAGTGGGATCGTCAGAGACGCGGGAGACTTCCCGCGTAAAGGCAAAATTACTATTCTACCCTTCGACCACGCAAGGAGCATGCGTGGACATTGATTTTACCTTTTTACCCTCAATTGTAATCTATAAATAGACCTCAACTCGTGTATTACATTTACGCTATCTGATACTTTTGAATATAACAGCTATTTTTCTCTAGTGCAAAGTTTCCGATCATTCACTTCGTCTTCTTCAGTCAATCGCACTAGGTATAGTTTATGATTTCACTTCAGTCAAGCTTAATGTTCCAGTGCTCACATCAATATGGGTGTTGGTGGTGGCCATAAGGATCGACCAAACAACACAAGGTGTTCATGACTCAACTCAAAACACCTATTGAATTGACTCGCAATCGTACAAGATCAATTGCAGTAGAATAAGCTAACCCAAGTCGTCTCTCAAGGAAGGGTAAACAGGGTGTCCTCTCGTGTTGCACACAGATAACATAAAATAAACTTAAACACTCTAATCAAGATTTTTGGGTCTGATTCTCTCTCTCTTTATCTAGCTCATAATTGAAATAAAGCATGTAAAATCATCTAGGCAAGAATTTAAAATAAATAAGCAGGAATAAATAGCATGTAATTCTACGCTAGGGTTTTAACTAAAAGCATTAATTCAATAACGCAAACCAACCAAATAAGCAGTAATTGTCTAAGCAACGATCTAAATCACAAATAAGAATTAATCTAAAGAACAAACGCAAGAATTAATAGATACTGCAATGAAATCATAAATCCAGAGTTTATCTATGCAATAATTAAATGACTTATTGTAATGGCAATAACTGAAAATAAATCTCTAACTACAAATTATTCTAGGCGTAAGAATGAAGAATGAAAGCGAATAAACCCTAACTAGAAAAACTGGCATCTGGAATGATGGCTAGAACCGCGTTTAGGAAAATGTGTTTACCCCGGATGTGAAATACGATTTTTCTTTTAACGCTGGACTGGGACACATGGCGCACACTGATTGGAATTTGAAATGAGCAACTGCACAGTGAAATAACAAACCTAGCGACCACTGGGTTTGGCGTGCGGGCGCGGAGCAAAGGTGTGCGCGGGCGCTGGGAAAATTGCGCGAGTGAGGCAGCGGCCGCTGGGTGTGTTATGGCGCGAGAGAGGAGCGGGCGCGGGGTAGAAGCGCGCAGGCGCTGGGCGGAGAAGCTTACGCTGCCGCTGGGAATGGCCCTCGGTATCGCTGGGTTTTATTTGCGCGTCTGCTGGGATGCGCCGCGGCCGCTGGGAATCGTGCACGGCCTCTGAGAATGGCCCTCGGTCGTTGGGAATGGAACTGGAGGTGCAGCGGTGTCGCAGCCCGATTCCCAAACACTAGTAATAGTGGGGTACGAGTATCGATACGACTAAAATACATGAATAAAGGACATCACAACTGAACTGAACATCGGCGCGGAAGCTTACATCAAAACATGCTAAGGCAAGACATTATAAATCGACTCAAGGGTATAAATATCAACGATGATATAACTTCTTGACTATCAGGAATTTCAAGAAGAAAAACAAAGTAGGTACATCTTATTTTTCATAAGGAAGTACAATATCAAGAGTGCCGCAGCAAAAGGCGTATCAATTATATGTATGAAGACATATAATTGCGAGTATATTGCTTGATTTGAAAGGATTAGTGTATCATCTCACTAAGGTTTCATCATCATCAAAAGGAAATCAAGGTACATCGTCCTTAAGACTCTAACATCAAGGAAAACAGCAAGGAAACTTCATCAACGAAATAGTCCCCACCAGCACCAGTCCAATCTCGCTCCGGAGCTTAGCCTGCACATTTAGAAATATATGCAGGGCGTGAGTAATAATACTCAGTGGGCAAACGCCGAAGAAAAACATCAAAGGTGCTCTTAGAGCTATATGATTGAAACTTGCCATAACATCAGCAATACACGGAAATAAGTTAGCATAAATGAATCCGTGCATGCAGTTTTCATAATCATAACATCATAAAGAAACGATAGCGCTATCAAAGTATTCATCATGCATGTACCACATCTACAACTTATCATTTTATCGGTACTGAGAAGTAGGCCTCCCTCTCAAGTACCGTGACTGGCCGACCCAAAGACGGCTCACAGTCACCTCTGTGTACACAACCCCGCTTGCGGCAGGATCCGAATTCGTCTCATCAGTAGAGGGTAACATACAAGCTCAACATTAAAATTTGGCAAGTCAAACAGTTCTTAAACATCATTTAAGTCAAGATTTGATAAACTCGTAAATATCATCATTTTATTTCAGGAAGCTCATATGATAAACATATACTCAAAATATTGCCTACCTGGAGTCCTTCGCTTAAGCTCGGATAGGAACAGGTGACTTACTTCTTCGTTTCGCTCGGATCTTCATGAGTCATTAACATCATCACGAAAGTTCATGTGATAAAACAAATCTCAGTTAGAACTCATACCAACATCCAACTCATATCAATTAATGACTTCTCGCTCAACGTCTAATTACCCAGTAAAACTAAATCTCTAGGCATACTCGACTTCTAAGGATTCCCACGTCTTACTCTCGATTTAACTCTCACTTGGACCATACTCATAGCAATCAAGCACATAGGCATGTGCAATCACATAAGCATACAACTTCACATAAGAACATATCACAAACAAGCCAACATAAGCTTGACTCGAAGACCAGAGCAGAGAAATGCTCGGTGGTCAAGGTGGAAAAACTCAGCCGGGCGGAGCGGAGCAGTTCGGCGAAACAGCGGAGAAAATGCTCGCCAGGGCAGAGGAATCAACTTGCCCGGGCAGCGAAGTCATGAACTCTCTGGCAGAGCAGCGATGAAATGCCAGAGGAATGGCGAACTCTCTGTCGCCAGAGGACTCAAACGTCAGAGGACTCAAACTCCAGAGGACTCCAAACTCCAGAGGACTCAAACTCAGAGGAATCGATCGTCAGAGGAATCGATCGTCAGAGGAATCGATCGTCAGAGGGATCGATCGTCAGAGGACTCGAACTCAGAGGAATGAACTCAGAGGAATCAATTTCAGAGGACTCGAACTCAGAGGAATGAACTCAGAGGAATCAATTTCAGAGGACTCGAACTCAGAGGAATGAACTCAGAGGAATCAATTTCAGAGGACTCGAACTCGCTGGCAGAGCAGGGGGAAAAAGACTTTTCTGATTACCAGCGGGGAAAATGACTTCTCTGGCATGCCAGCGGGGAAAATGACTTCTCTGGTATGCCAGCGGGGAAACGATTTCTTGGTTCCGAGAAATCAAACATCAGAGGATTCCAAAAAGCCAGAGCAGAGGAATGACTTCTCGGCTGAAAGAAAACAAGACTCAAGACAGAACGACGCAGTCAAGAGCAACTTCAAAAACTCATCAACATAATTCACTCATGAACTCTTCAACTCTAAAATCATCAAAATCACGTAAATCACTTCATACGTTCATGCTCAACATCAGAACATCATTCAAGGCATAAACTTACAAATTTCCCCCAAAATCATTCATCAACTCGTTTTGTAAAAACTCTTCCTCCAGACTTAGTTTTGCAAAAACTCATGCTCAAGACTCGGTTTTGCAAAATACACGTTAATCACTTCAAAACATCACATAACACACAGAAATCCACATAATACCCATTTCATCTCGGTTTTAAGAAAGAAACATTTTTCAGAGGGGACGAACCCAAGTTTTTCGAAAACGAAGAAAAAGGAGCAGGGGAAGTTTCTCATGCTTCAAACATCTTAATACTCACATAAATCACCACATACTTCTCACAACAAGTCTAGACTCCAAAAAGCAGAACACTTACTCAAAGAGTTTCAAGGAAAAGGCGTCTTTTCCCGATTCTTCCGGTTAGAACTCAACAAATCTTCTTGAAACAAGCATGGAAAGTGTTTAAGGCTAGATTTATCGGAGTATTCTGTCTCAGTTGTGATTGGTGAAGCTTCGAACTTAGTCTCCCATGGAGGAGAGAAGAAATGGCGTAAGGGAGAGAGAAGAAGGTGAAGAGCCAAAAATGATGAGAAATGACTGAAAGAGAGAGAGGCTCTTCGGTTTTAGCAAGATTCTTATTCCATCGGATAAGTAGCATTAAATGCTCAAATAGTGAATTGTCTCCCCCTTAGCAGCAAGTCTCATCCGCCAATTATCCCCATGTGGGAAAAGGATTAAAATATTGTTTGAGTGTGTAGGAAAGTGCGACGGCAATAAAAATCATAAGTCATGGTTTCGAAAATCATACTGACTCAAATAACATAAGTGCGCACATAACATATAAATCATATAACATCAAACAATTGACTCATAAAATTGTCACGTTAAAACGGACCATCACTCGTCATTACTCAAATCATCATTCTAGCTTAATCCTCTTTATAGTGATTTTCGATCACTACTACAACTCTATCTCTCGTCTTTCATCTCATTTCTAACATCGTTCTCAATCTTATTCATTTTACCATCCATCGATAACTTCTTCTCTTCCTCGACTCTATGTTAAACTCATTATTCCTATTTTCTTAATAGGACAATCAATCTCTTATAACTCGGTCTCTGGAAATTCTATTCCCGATAGTCGAAATAAAATAAATTCTCAACTCAAATCAGTCAACATCTATAGCTCGACTCGTTTCTCAAATCTCATCACTCTAACTCCATCATTGGTTTGTCCACTTATAACTCTATAATCTCGCCTCTCGACATCTCAGTACTCTTAGTAGTGTTGAAACACTATCTTCTAACATAAGGAAAGGTACGGGGTGTTACAATCTACCCCCCTTAAAAGAAATTTCGTCCCGAAATTTGAGGTATTCGTCTTCGGGGAAAAACTCTGGGTACTTCTCTTTCATCTTCTCTTCCAACTCTGGGGAATCATACACTTTCGCTGATTTAAAGTAGCCCATCAAATGTGGCTATCAATTTCTTCTACGCTTCCCAAACTTCGCTTTTTAGCCATCTAGAATTTTGTGCTCTGCAGCCATTTGAGTTTATTGGAGATTGGCTATTTTGTAACTGCTGCTTTAAACATCTGCTTACAATCATCTTTTCTTCAAGTTCTCATGTTGACTCTTCTTTTCAACAGTGATATCTCCATTGGATTTTCACCAAATGAATTGACTTGTTCCTCCATTGTTGGATCTTCCAGTCCAGCGTCACATCAGATCTCTCTCTTCGTAACTCAAAGCCGGTACCAGGAACTCCTCTTCCTGGATGACGTGTTTTGAAACAACACATACTTTCTCAGTTGAGAAACATTGAAAACGTCTTGGACGTTCGCGAATCTCGAAGGCAACGCTAATTTATAGGCTACTTGGCCTACTCCTTCTAATATATCATAAGGTTCTATATATCTCGGTCTGAATCTTTCTTAAACTCGAAAATAACACGCTCCCTAAGATAGGGAAAACTTACATAAACATCGTTTCTAACCGTCAAAAGAATCTATAAGTGATTACTCGATCATCGGTTTTCCTCCTCTCCAATTGCTAATCGTTATCATAACTCAAGGTATAAAGTCTCACTTTCATTGTGGGAGTCTCTAACAGGTGAAATTCGTATAAAGTTGCCAAAATGGCTCCTTCATGCTTTAACACATCAAACATCTTTCTATGAAAGATGCCATCACTCGCTTCTCATTCTCCATTCAAAACGTTGTTTCAGTCTTGGCACGTATTCATATTTTCTTTGTCAGAGCAGCGAAAACAAGACGCCAGAGGACTCAAATTCTAGAGCAGCGGAATGAATCTTCAGAGGAATGGTTTCCCCCTCTGGCGCGAAAATCTCTTCTCGTCCTAAACTTCACATTTATCTCCCAGCGCCCTCGTCTAATCAAAAGTGTAACTCTAATACTCAACATCTCCACTTATCATCATAACTCCATCTATCTTAATATAATCTCATGTCTCAGTACCGTAGTACTCTCTGTAGTGTGTTGACACTATTATTACTCATAAAGGTACGGATTCATTCGTGGTTCCATTCTTCAACTTCCTTAATCAGACACGTTCGGTCTCTTTCTTTAAACAAAATGGCATTATCTGCCGCCTCTGGATAATTCTCTACTCTCTCGGTTCGAAACCTTATTCGAAACCCTTCTATCTTTCATTCTTCTCTGCCGGAGCAGAGGAATCGTGATTTCTCTGCCAGAGCAGAGGAATCGGCGCCAGCTCTGTCTAAAGCAAAGGCCGCTCAAAACATAGGCTCTATTGTAAAGCAGGGCTCCTCGATCGTGGGTCTGGTGTAAAGCTCAATACAGAAATTTCTATTTCTGTCGCTTGTGGTGGTATTACTACTTCCCAAATCATCTTCTCGAGTAAGGAAAATCCTAACTCTCCCTGGCTCTCTCTACTTAACGCGTCAGTCATAACGTCAGAGGGATCACTTCGTCCGCAAAATCACTTTGTCAGCGGAAACCCTAATTTTCTGCCAGAGCAGAGCTAAAACTCAGCAGCACTCGGCAAAACAAACAGAACTCATTTCAACACTTCTAATCATCCATTCAAACCGTCACTTAACATCGTAGCATGCTCAAGAACTCATATACATTTAAATCTTCAAATCGACTTATGAACTTCAAGATTTTTCCCAAAATCTTGGGTAACTCATCTTACTTAAATCATCATCAAACTTCTATAAACTCATGAATCATGCTCGTAGTCCTTCACTGACTCTGATCGTCTCCTTTGTTGCTCAAAGAAAAATTTGAGACTTTACTGATCGGTGTATAACTCACACCGTGCTCCATATCTTCAAAGCATGCACTACGGCTGCTAAATCTAACTCTTGCGTTAGTTACTTCCTCTCGTGGGGTCTCCACTTTCTTTAACTCCCTCCTTTCTAAAATCAGTCCCGCACCGGTCAGAGAAATCAGTGCTAGTGCAGAGGAATGCTTTCAGCTCTGTCGTCAGATCAGAGCAGAGCTCAACTTTAGCTTTGCTTCCCGAGCGGAGCTCGGCTTCAAACTTATCGAAAGATAAGATATATTTTCTCCCTTGCATCAGCGCACATCCTAGACCATTCTTCGTCGCATCAATGCAAAAACGCGTACTAAGTCTCTTCTGTAGCTCTTAAAAACTCCATTCACAACGTTTGGCCAACCGAATTTGACTCATTCAAGTCCAAGATTCGCATCTAACTTCTCAGCTCGTAATCTTTTCAACACGATCATCAAACGCTCTCCGTGTTCTCGTTTACTCTTCGAGTAAATCGGGACATCGTCTATGGAGACTAACACGAACTTATCTAAGTATTCGTGAAAAACGCGATTCATGGGATCCATGAATACCGTCGGGTCATTCATCGGTTGAAAGGCATTACTATAAACTCATGGTGTCTATGTCTCATACGAGATGTCATCTCTGGAAATATCTCCCACTCGTATCTTCAACTGGTGGTATCTCGTTCACAACTCAAACTTCGAACAAGTGCTCGCTCTTTGCAGTTGATCGAACAGATTATCGATCCAGGGTAACGGATACTCATTCTTTATCGTCACTTTGTTCAACTCTTGATAATCGATACACAATCTCAAGCTTCCATCCTTTTCTCTTAACATCAGGACTGGTGCTTCCCTCGGGGAAACACTAGGTCAAAAGAACTTATATCTAAAAGTCCTTGGAGTTGCAGCCTCAACTCTTGCAACTCGATGGGGCCATTCTGTATAGCGCTTTCGACATTAGTGACGCGCAGGGCTCCACATCATCGTAACCCAAACTGTCGGTCTGGGGTAACCCCAATAAGGTCTTAGGGAAAAACATCCTTATACTCTCGCACGTCTGGCATCATCAACGTTTCCTTCGGTTTCGTCTCTCTGGCTCAGATATACAACGTACGCGGTTGTATCCATTCTTCGCAAGATCTTTCTTACTTGCAGCGCCGAGATGATCGGCGTCTTCTTCTTTTCCACTTTAACGCCAACAGACGCGGTAGGCTCTTGGCCTGGAAATTGAAACGTCATTCGTCTCTCCTTGTCTTGTATCGTCACATGTTTTTCCTCTCGCCAGTCCATTCAAAAAGTCATATCTAAATGCCACATAGGCATCAATCTCAGGTTTCTCGCCTCAAACTTAATCGATCTCACTCGAATTCTAAGTCAGGGCACACGGATGAAACCGTAGTGGTTCAGCCTATGAGTGTGATTACTCTTTAGAGGTTGTAGCACAGACTTCTCGTTCAGTGTCGAACCAAACACTATGGGTACATCTTTCAATTCGTCAATATCTGGCAAAATTCTTCTATTTTTGTCTGGTGCTTTCTATTCACGCGCGGACAGTCTCTGGAAATGAGGTCGATTCGCTTACGGGGCCGGTGGTCGCCTTCTTGATTGACGTGGTCGAAAGGCTGGCCGCTGTTGCTGTGGTGGAGGCAGCGATAGGATTCCCTCCATTGCTTTTGAGTTGCGGCCGAACTGACTCGGCTGTCCTCCGCTTCCACTTTGCTGCCGATTCGAACACTAGTTGCGTAGTGCTCGACCCTTCCGCAGGTGTAACCGCTATTCTATCTCATCTTACATTATCTCAAAGTAATTCGTTGCTCTTCGACAAAGCGACATCCTGGCGGTTCTTAAAGGTTTACTGCTGCTGGGGCAGTTGGGCCATCATAAGGCCATTTGTCTCAATTTTGAAGTTACGGTGGCGCATTCTGACTCCGTCACGACTTCTTGGGATCTTGACTTCGGTCATCCCATGTTCTCTTTTCTTCATGCTCTCATCTATAAAGGTGGATCGCACATTCGAGTGCTCTTAATCGTTTTGAGGTGCTGGAGCTCAAATCGCTTTCTCTGGCTGCATTGCCCGTTCTATATCCCATGCTCTATTTAGTGCTTTAGTGCACAAACTCGCACTCTGACTTGTTAAGTCGTCTCGTACTTCTTATCTCAAGCGTGCTCGAAACAATTCTAACATCTCCTCGTTCATGTCGTTCGTAGTCAGCTACGGTTTTATTGCCTTATCTCATATCATCAACTCTACTTCTTTCTTCATACAATTTCTCTTTCTCGGCAAGGTCTAAGGGGACATGTATCAACCTTAGAACTAATTCTCATAACTCACAAGTCATAAAACTCTTACTCAACATCATACTATTTCCTCAATTCTTATAACTCAACATCAGAGACACATTTCAGGTCTATCATCGTAATCATCAGCTCAAAACTCTACTCAAGCATAAAGATTCTCTGGTCATCGTCGTATAGACCTTTAAGAAAAAATTTCTCTTTCGAGAACTCATAATTAATGCAGGGCATAACGGAAATAAAGCATCCCGTAACACTATGCCATTTCTACTTTCGTACTAGTCGTCATCTCAGTCTGCTATCGTGAAAAACGTCATCTGTTCTAATCCGTCATCTCGATCTCCTTAAATCTGCTATTGCCTATTCTGGCTTAGCATCACTTCTTCTCATCCTTGAAAAGGTTAGCTCTCTTCATTTGGCTAACCTAATAAAAATCCATAATCTAACAGTTGCTCGTCCCGTAAATAAAATTCTACGACTTCTTCCACAACTCGTGTTTTCTTCCAAACACTCTTCTTATTACGCCATCCTAGCTACCTAAACACTCCTAACTCTTGTCGGATGTGGCAGGGACTAGGATGTAATGAATAAAAATGTCTGATCTTGGACAAGACGAGCTCAATTACTGGAATAATTCCATAATAGCCAGTGCTATCTCAAGGATAATGAAGAAGTTACAATCAAAGGAAGATCAAAAGCTAGAACAGAAACTCAGATAAAAACTGAGATATGATATGATGGGGGTAAACCAATACTGGAAGTAGAATCAATCCACTAAGTGGAAAAATGAATAAATTGTCCACTGTTAAAACAAGGGATAAAGATTTCCAACTAGGGATAAAGATTTCCAACACAAACGGTTCAGGCTTCGAACACAGTGGATTTGCTCAATAGCAAATAGTTCATCTCATGTAGGAGTTCAAATGGATGCAGAAAAATCTCCAAAACGACCAAGCGGGATAGGGACTCATTAAGTCTACTCTCGTAATTACTCTAGCGATAATAAACGCGATCCCGGTGAAAGTACCTCCATTACGAAGTACAATTGGTCAAAAGCATCTATGCATCCTATAAGATCTCCATAATACGTTCGCCCTAGTAGGGTCGTGTTTCTTAACTCGCGATGAAAAATTTAACTCTTATCGCATTATCTCAACTATCTCTCTCTCTGCTTCTCTTCTTCATCTTCTTCTCGATTTATGTTCCTTCCGTTCCTTCTTCTTCTCGGAGGTATACTATAAAGGGAAAAGAATTATATCTATCGTCTTCAAAACTAGCCGTTCGTCAAAACAAAATACTAATTCTCCTCTTCTTACTTCGCTTCTATATCTCATAAATGATCTCAAAATACAAGTTCTATTTTCTCTACTCAAATATACGTCTCAACTCGACTCTATATCTTTCATATAGAATTCTCATGGCTCTCGTCATCTCTATCGTTCATCTATCATCCTGCATCTAATCATCAATCTCAAAATTCTAAAGTGACACCTAGCTCTCTAGTCATCAACGTCATCTCTATGTAATAGAGAAAACTTGCCTCTCCTTTGAGGTCTTACTCAAGAACGAAGGTTCCTTGTTCAAAACGCCCTATACTATAATGATACTCTCGCTTATGCAAGCATCATAGGGACTAAACGTCATATAGGTTCTTTACTATGCTTCTAGCTATGTTCATTAGCTATGCATCACTATAGATATATCTATACCTCTCTAGCTGGTCTCGGTCGTCATCTATCAATCTCCCATCTCGTCTTCGTTATCGCCATCATCTATTATCCTACTCCCTACATCATCAGTCGGTGCATCCTTACTCGGCTCCGTCTCTTTTTCCTCGTACTCTTCTACGATCCGATACACACTATCATCGATCGGCTCATCCTTGACATTCGTGTCATCCTCGTCCGGGATGTACTCCTCGAACCATCGCTGCATCGCTATCTCAATATAATTCGGCATCTCATCCTTGTTTGGCACGGTGGGGCATCGGCTATACTAGCCTCAACATCTCTCCTCATCTTCCACATCAACTTCCTCACATCAGGATTCATCATCTCAAACAATTCCGTCATCAAAACAATACATAACTCATTAGTGCATCAAACTCATCTTTCAACAGAAAAGCAAAAGTAACAACATCAACTTCTTACCTCATTAAGCCGGAGGAGATGGGGTGCTGGGGTTTCGTTTCAAAAGGAACTCTCACTCAAACTAGTCTAAGAACTCAAATTAGACTAGTACTCAATCAAGCAATTAACTCAGAGCAAACGACCTGCTCTGATACCACTCTATCGCAGCCCGATTCCCAAACACTAGTAATAGTGGGGTACGAGTATCGATACGACTAAAATACATGAATAAAGGACATCACAACTGAACTGAACATCGGCGCGGAAGCTTACATCAAAACATGCTAAGGCAAGACATTATAAATCGACTCAAGGGTATAAATATCAACGATGATATAACTTCTTGACTATCAGGAATTTCAAGAAGAAAAACAAAGTAGGTACATCTTATTTTTCATAAGGAAGTACAATATCAAGAGTGCCGCAGCAAAAGGCGTATCAATTATATGTATGAAGACATATAATTGCGAGTATATTGCTTGATTTGAAAGGATTAGTGTATCATCTCACTAAGGTTTCATCATCATCAAAAGGAAATCAAGGTACATCGTCCTTAAGACTCTAACATCAAGGAAAACAGCAAGGAAACTTCATCAACGAAATAGTCCCCACCAGCACCAGTCCAATCTCGCTCCGGAGCTTAGCCTGCACATTTAGAAATATATGCAGGGCGTGAGTAATAATACTCAGTGGGCAAACGCCGAAGAAAAACATCAAAGGTGCTCTTAGAGCTATATGATTGAAACTTGCCATAACATCAGCAATACACGGAAATAAGTTAGCATAAATGAATCCGTGCATGCAGTTTTCATAATCATAACATCATAAAGAAACGATAGCGCTATCAAAGTATTCATCATGCATGTACCACATCTACAACTTATCATTTTATCGGTACTGAGAAGTAGGCCTCCCTCTCAAGTACCGTGACTGGCCGACCCAAAGACGGCTCACAGTCACCTCTGTGTACACAACCCCGCTTGCGGCAGGATCCGAATTCGTCTCATCAGTAGAGGGTAACATACAAGCTCAACATTAAAATTTGGCAAGTCAAACAGTTCTTAAACATCATTTAAGTCAAGATTTGATAAACTCGTAAATATCATCATTTTATTTCAGGAAGCTCATATGATAAACATATACTCAAAATATTGCCTACCTGGAGTCCTTCGCTTAAGCTCGGATAGGAACAGGTGACTTACTTCTTCGTTTCGCTCGGATCTTCATGAGTCATTAACATCATCACGAAAGTTCATGTGATAAAACAAATCTCAGTTAGAACTCATACCAACATCCAACTCATATCAATTAATGACTTCTCGCTCAACGTCTAATTACCCAGTAAAACTAAATCTCTAGGCATACTCGACTTCTAAGGATTCCCACGTCTTACTCTCGATTTAACTCTCACTTGGACCATACTCATAGCAATCAAGCACATAGGCATGTGCAATCACATAAGCATACAACTTCACATAAGAACATATCACAAACAAGCCAACATAAGCTTGACTCGAAGACCAGAGCAGAGAAATGCTCGGTGGTCAAGGTGGAAAAACTCAGCCGGGCGGAGCGGAGCAGTTCGGCGAAACAGCGGAGAAAATGCTCGCCAGGGCAGAGGAATCAACTTGCCCGGGCAGCGAAGTCATGAACTCTCTGGCAGAGCAGCGATGAAATGCCAGAGGAATGGCGAACTCTCTGTCGCCAGAGGACTCAAACGTCAGAGGACTCAAACTCCAGAGGACTCCAAACTCCAGAGGACTCAAACTCAGAGGAATCGATCGTCAGAGGAATCGATCGTCAGAGGAATCGATCGTCAGAGGGATCGATCGTCAGAGGACTCGAACTCAGAGGAATGAACTCAGAGGAATCAATTTCAGAGGACTCGAACTCAGAGGAATGAACTCAGAGGAATCAATTTCAGAGGACTCGAACTCAGAGGAATGAACTCAGAGGAATCAATTTCAGAGGACTCGAACTCGCTGGCAGAGCAGGGGGAAAAAGACTTTTCTGATTACCAGCGGGGAAAATGACTTCTCTGGCATGCCAGCGGGGAAAATGACTTCTCTGGTATGCCAGCGGGGAAACGATTTCTTGGTTCCGAGAAATCAAACATCAGAGGATTCCAAAAAGCCAGAGCAGAGGAATGACTTCTCGGCTGAAAGAAAACAAGACTCAAGACAGAACGACGCAGTCAAGAGCAACTTCAAAAACTCATCAACATAATTCACTCATGAACTCTTCAACTCTAAAATCATCAAAATCACGTAAATCACTTCATACGTTCATGCTCAACATCAGAACATCATTCAAGGCATAAACTTACAAATTTCCCCCAAAATCATTCATCAACTCGTTTTGTAAAAACTCTTCCTCCAGACTTAGTTTTGCAAAAACTCATGCTCAAGACTCGGTTTTGCAAAATACACGTTAATCACTTCAAAACATCACATAACACACAGAAATCCACATAATACCCATTTCATCTCGGTTTTAAGAAAGAAACATTTTTCAGAGGGGACGAACCCAAGTTTTTCGAAAACGAAGAAAAAGGAGCAGGGGAAGTTTCTCATGCTTCAAACATCTTAATACTCACATAAATCACCACATACTTCTCACAACAAGTCTAGACTCCAAAAAGCAGAACACTTACTCAAAGAGTTTCAAGGAAAAGGCGTCTTTTCCCGATTCTTCCGGTTAGAACTCAACAAATCTTCTTGAAACAAGCATGGAAAGTGTTTAAGGCTAGATTTATCGGAGCATTCTGTCTCAGTTGTGATTGGTGAAGCTTCGAACTTAGTCTCCCATGGAGGAGAGAAGAAATGGCGTAAGGGAGAGAGAAGAAGGTGAAGAGCCAAAAATGATGAGAAATGACTGAAAGAGAGAGAGGCTCTTCGGTTTTAGCAAGATTCTTATTCCATCGGATAAGTAGCATTAAATGCTCAAATAGTGAATTGTCTCCCCCTTAGCAGCAAGTCTCATCCGCCAATTATCCCCATGTGGGAAAAGGATTAAAATATTGTTTGAGTGTGTAGGAAAGTGCGACGGCAATAAAAATCATAAGTCATGGTTTCGAAAATCATACTGACTCAAATAACATAAGTGCGCACATAACATATAAATCATATAACATCAAACAATTGACTCATAAAATTGTCACGTTAAAACGGACCATCACTCGTCATTACTCAAATCATCATTCTAGCTTAATCCTCTTTATAGTGATTTTCGATCACTACTACAACTCTATCTCTCGTCTTTCATCTCATCTCTAACATCGTTCTCAATCTTATTCATTTTACCATCCATCGATAACTTCTTCTCTTCCTCGACTCTATGTTAAACTCATTATTCCTATTTTCTTAATAGGACAATCAATCTCTTATAACTCGGTCTCTGGAAATTCTATTCCCGATAGTCGAAATAAAATAAATTCTCAACTCAAATCAGTCAACATCTATAGCTCGACTCGTTTCTCAAATCTCATCACTCTAACTCCATCATTGGTTTGTCCACTTATAACTCTATAATCTCGCCTCTCGACATCTCAGTACTCTTAGTAGTGTTGAAACACTATCTTCAAACATAAGGAAAGGTACGGGGTGTTACAAGCGGGCGCCGCAGCGCGGTCGCGGGGAACACCCAGCGCCCGCTGGGTCTCTCACGCGCGGACTGCACTGCGCGATGTTTTTGTTTCGGCCCGTTCTCTCTTGTTACAAGTCCGATTTTGGATCAGTTTTCGCCTACGGACTCGTATCGAGACTATCTACAATTCTTCTTAAGATCAATCAGCCAAATTCGAACTCCATATTTTTCCACTAATTAATCAATTCGAGCATCAAATCCTGAAACAACAAAATAAGCGCATAAGCTCAAATAAATCAACTACTAAGTGAGCTAAACCAAAAATATAAACCGATATCGCACATAAACACCCATAGAATCATCACAAAAAGGGTAAAATAGTCCATTCTCTCCTCTAATCCCTTTGCCCGCATCGAGCAAAACAAAATCCACTAAGACTCTAATCCATTTCATCAAAACTTCAACATCCTCCACAAGCCCCCGTGGGCTACTAATAGAGCCGTTAGCTAGCTCTATTTTCATCTCAGAGCACTTCAACTCCTTACTACTGAGCTTCTCAAATATATCAAGCGACATCAAATTGATTGTCGCACCCAAATCAAGCATACCCGAGACCTCTTCAATCCCACCCAAATCAATACTAAAAATAAAACTACCTGGATCTTCTTGCTTCGGTAGTGATTGGGTTGGGTCAGCAGCAACAAATGACAGTGGCTCATTGGGGAATTGGATAGCCTTGATTGCATCCACGATTTTGCTCCTCCATTTCCCCATAGTGTCCTTCTCGAAGATCCCCTGCTCAAATCCTTCTCTTAAACTACTAGGAAAGGGAATGAACCTGTCGAATGCACGCTCTACTCTTTGAGGTGGAGCACTTACCGCCTTGGTCCTTAGGGCATCTTTCTCGACAATTGCCACAGCATGAGTTTGATGTGGTTGTTGTCCTTAATTGTGAGACTTCCCAGTTGGTTGTTGTTGTTACAGCTGATTCAGGGCCCCCGTTAGTTTTCCACTTTGAGCTTTGATATGGTTGTTGGCCTTGATTGTGACAATCCCCCGCTGATTCTAGGCGCTTGATGGTACCACTTTGAACCTCCATAGACTGCGTGATCGCTTGCATAAATTCTTGCATTTTGTCTTCAAAGGACGATCTCATGGGTTGGTATTGCGGGTGCTGGCACTCAAAATTATTCTGCTACATGGAGCCCTGATGGTACTGCTGAGGAGGATAGTTTGATTAAGACATGGGAAACTGTTGGTTCTGAAATCCCATCGGTTGCTAGAATTGGCGGAATTGAGAATTTTACCCATATCATTGCCCGTGATTCTAGTGTTGCTAACCAGTATACCCTTGTGCAGTGTAGACTTTCGCTCCTCTTTCAAAGGTGTGCTCTCTCATCCTGTGGCACTCGTTGGCCCCATGACCATACTCCCCACAAATCCTACAAATCTTGGGATTATGTCCTTGACTAGGGCAGTGGTAGGCTGCCTCATCTTGAGTTCTTGTAGCTCCCTCATCATGTCTGTCATTTGCTTCTTTAACTCATAGTTCGGAGCGACTGCACTAGCCTCAACTCAACAACCACGAGTCGACTTTTGTTGGGAACTCTCGGCTAGAGTCTTAAATTCGATTGAGCTCCTCTGCGGTCCTTGTGCAAATTTAGTAAAGTCTCAAAAATTAGGCTAAATTTAGCATAATGTGCAAATTTTGTACTTCATCAGTCTCATTACAAATGTTATATTTTTAAAGAATATCTCATAAATTATTTATTAATTATTTAACAAATTAATTTATTAATTATCTAAAATACTTTAATAAATAGTACTCCATCCGTCTACAAAGAGTGTGTGGTGGAGTGGAGGACACGAGTTTTAATAAAAAAAATTGAAAGACGTAATTTTAGTGTTAAAGGGTAGTATTGGGTCCGCCAAATTGTAAAAGTAAATTGTGAGTATTTTGTAAATATTGAGTGTGAATAGAGTTTAAAGTATAAATGAGGTTTCTAAAAAAGAAAAATGCACTATCATTATGGACGGACGAAAATAGTAATAAACACACAATTTTTATGGATGAAAAGAGTTTTTTTTTTTTTTTGCTATTTTATACACATCTTTCAATGATTTAAAAATCGTATCATTTAAATCACGCTACCCTAGTGAACGATGAGAACAAATTACATTAGCGTCTCAATAAATTCCAATTAAATTATGCGTTTAATTAGATTATTTTATGATTATTATATTATATTATATTATATTTATTGTCGGGACCCGCAAAACTAATTTGTGATTTTAAGAAGTCGTTGATAATTATACTAAATAAAATAAAGAATTAGGTTATAAAATGAACAGTTGAGATTCTCTCTCAGACATATTTTAATTGACTCTTTCAGACTTTTTTAAGTAATTAAGTATATATGAGTTGCCAATAAACTACCATTAAATTGATTTATAAAAAAAATAAAAATATGAACTAACATAAAATTGCCCTAAAAATAAAATGACTACCATTAAAAAAGGGTGAAGCGCAGCCTGCGTAGCATAGTTTTCTAAATTATTTATTTCTGTACTTGCAACATATTTTACACATAAAAATAAGGAAGATTAACATGTTAAGTGGGTACACTGATCTTTCTTTAACTCTAACGGTTAGTATTAGCTTAGAAAATGAACAGTTGAGATTCTCTCTCAGACTTATTTTAATTGAATCTTTCACACTTATTTTAAATATATATGCGTTGCCAATAAAAGACAAAAATATTAGTGTGTGCCTGTTGGTCAAACGGTAATGGATTAATACATGAGGTCAAAAGATTTTGGATTTGAGTCCCTTTTAGCATGACTTTTAAATTTTTTTATTTAATACTGTTAATTTATATATATATATATATATATATATATATATATATATAGGGAGAGGTTCAAGAAAGAACCATAAATAAAAGAAGACCGGAGAACCATTTTTAGCCATTCGATCATCAAGATCTACGGTGGATGCATCATCTTGTTGGATGAATGCAGATCCTGGGTTCGAATCCTGAAGGGAGCATTTTTTTTAAATTTTTTTAGTGCATTAATTTTAACAACGAATGCATTAATTTTTACAGTGGATGCATTAGATTTAATGGTTCTCCCGTTCTCACAAATAATGTAGTTCTCTCTAGAACCACACCATATATATATATATATATATATGGATAGATATATATAAAAGATAAAAGTATTAACTGACATTAAATTTCCCTAAAAAAATAAAAAATAAAATAACTACCATTAAATCTGGGTGAAGCGCAGCCTTACGTAGCATATTTAGATAAATTATTTATTGTGTACTTGTAACATATATTTATCGATGAAATGCCACAAAAGTCCACTTTATAATTTTTTTATTTCTGCATATATATGTATATATTTTTCATAATATGCGACTACGAGTCTTATATAGATATAGAAAAATTTACCATTTGATCTCCGAATGAACTTTTTTTTTTGATCGGTAAAATTAAAATTTATATTAAGATAAAAAGCAAGGCACCAGGGATGCCAATCAAAACAAGAAGGAAAGATTGAAACCCTTTGAGCACCACATGGTGAAAGGGATTCTCAACTCCAAAACTTTATAGACCTCATTCCAACTCCAAAGTCTACCCTTGATCTGTAAAACAAGTCTCTCAATATCCCAAATCTTTCCTTGAAAACGACTCTCATTTCTTTTTTCCCATAGTGTCCAAACCGTTCCCACCCATAACGCATTTAGCAATCTTCTTCCTTTCTTCTTTTTGGCAGCAGAGATGAAGGAAGTGTAATGATGGAGAGTACCTCTAGGATTTGCCGTTTTGATGTGTAACCATTGGAAGATTTGGTCCCACACCGCCACAGCTTTCGGGCAATGAAGAAAAAGATGTTCCGTCGTCTCCTCTCCAGCGACGCAGGCGTTGCATCCTCTCTCTTCCCAGCTAATTTGAATTTGTCGTCTTCTTAAGTTGTCACAGGTAGCCAAACGATTTCTAAGACATCTCCACGCTGTCACCTTGGCTTTGTGCGATGTTGGAGCCTCCCAAACCATAGCCATCTCAGTCGGTTGAGTTTGTTGCGCCTCACTGGAAGCCGCCACCAAATCATAAGCCGACTTTGTTGAGAATTTACCGTCCGTAGTTGCCCTCCAACTCCATCCATCAGTTAAACCTGTAGAAGGGACAAAAGCAGCAACAAGTCTCAAAAGTTCCACCACCTGTCCATTCTCTCTTTCCCTCAAATCCCTCCTCCAATTCACCGACCACACCCACTCTTCTCCTTCCCAAAACCCACTCTCTCCGACGAGGGCTTTCTTATTCGAGCACAAGTTATACAATCTCGGGAAAGAGAACTTGAGAGGTTTGTTAACAGCCCACACGTCCTCCCAGAACATTGTATTCATCCCATCCCCGAGCCTGTGTTGAAGGTGATCAATGAACCATCTATCGTCGCTTCCTCCCCCTTTCTCCACAATTTTCGCCCACCACCCCAACTGCCCACTTCTTCCCACCATCGAGCAATCCCCCTCTTCGCCCCAGACAAGTTTCCCATAAATCGATTTGATCACTCTCGCCCACAAAGCTCCCCCATCCACCAAAAATCTCCAAAGCCATTTAATTAACAGAACATGATTAAACAATTCCACATCCCGAAACCCAAGACCTCCTGTTTTCTTATTGGAACACAAGGAGCTCCATTTAAACCAGGTGATTCTTTTCGACTGAGAGTCTCCACCCCACAGAAATCTGGAGAACAAGGATTGAGATTCTTGAGCACAATCTTGGGAATGAAAGCGTAGGCCAGTTGATATACCGGAATAGATTGAAGCACCGCTTTGACAAGAGTGATCCTCCCTGCCAACGAGAGAGGTCTTTTTCTCCAGCTTGCAATTTTGTTTGAGACTTTATCCACCAAGAACTTCCAGTCGCTAACACCATTGCTTCGGCCTCCAATTTTGGTTCCCAAGTAAAGACACGGGAAGTAACCAATCTTGCAATGGAGAAACGAAGCCCATGTCCTCTCGACTGACACATTCACTCCCACCGTCATCAGGCTGCTCTTCGCGAAGTTGACAGCAAGACCCGAGACAAAATGAAAGAGAAGCAACAGACTTTTCAGTGATTCCACATTACGCTCATCAGCCTCTAAAATAAAGATGGTGTCATCCGCGTACTGGAGGTGTGTAATCGGCACTTCATCCTTACCAATCTTAACAGGAAACAATAACTGTCGTTCCACTGCTCTCTCAACAAGCGCATTCAACCCTTCCGCAACAATGAGGAATAAGAAGGGAGACATCGGGTCACCCTGTCTCAAGCCTCTCTCCATTTTGAAATCTCCCGTTGATGACCCATTAACAAGGACACTTGCCGTGGCTGACTGAAGACACCCTTGAATCCATTTCCTCCAAATCCCATCGAAGTTCATTCTATCCAGCAAAGTATCCAAAAAATCCCATTGAACTGAGTCGAAAGCTTTGGCAAAGTCAATCTTAAAGAATATCCGGCTTCGTCGCTTCTTTTTTGACTCAACAACAACTTCATTCAAAATGACCGCACCATCGAGAATGAACCGCCCTTTAACGAAAGTGCTTTGATTATCAGAGATGATCGACCCCATCACCTTCGTCAGTCTCCCCGCCAAGATCTTTGCAATGATTTTATACAAGCTGGTAATGAGCGAGATTGGACGAAATTCGTTCAACGAATCAGCCCCTTCTTTCTTCGGTATTAAAACGATGAAAGAAGCATTACCTCCTTTAGGAATTTTACCGTTCGCGTGGAAGTCCTTCAAGACCTGGAGGATATCCTCCTTAACCACATGCCAAGCCGATCTCCAGAATGAAAAGTTAAAGCCATCAGGTCCTGGACTCTTATCGCCAGAGCAGCTCCAGACCGCTTCTTTAACTTCTTCGGGTTCAAAACCTCTAATCAGCCAATTTCTCTCCTCATCAGAGATTTTCCTTCTCACAAAGTCAATGGGAATAACAGGCATCTGTCTATCTTTCCGCTTGAAAAAGGTTTCAAAATGATTTCTCACCCTAGCTTTTACCTCTTCCGGTTTGGAGATCCATGAGTTATCAAAGATCAGTCCGCCTATGTCATTCTTCAACCGCCTCCCTTTAATCGCCTTATGGAAGAAGCCAGAATTCACATCTCCCTCCTTAAGCCATTTCAGTTTAGCCTTCTGTTGTAAAGTCATCTGCTTATGCTTCATCTGAAGGGAAATGAGAGCTTGGAGCTCATTTCTCCTGATAACATCCACTTCGCCTAAACAACTCTGCTCGTCAAGCTCATCTTTCTGTTGTAACTCCTTCTTTAATTCGTGAATTTTAGAATCAATCTCACCAAAGGATGTACGATTCCAAACTTTTAAAGCCTCGCGAAGTTTCTTCAATTTCTCCTTAACCACGAAAAAGCTCCATCCCTGACAGTCAGTCCCCGTCCACACTTTCTTTACAACATCTTCAAAGTCCGGGTGATTCGTCCAAGCATTTAGGAACCTAAAAGGTCTTGGTCCCCAATCCTCCGTTCTAGTAGTGAGAACAATTGGGCAGTGATCCGAGATCGAACGCTGAAGACCGCGTGCAGAACTTCCTTCCCAAGTAAGCATCCAAGTTTCGTTAACAAGGAAACGATCGATCTTGCTCTTGCATTTGCCATTGGGCTTGTACCAAGTGTACTTTCGACCTTGTGTATGAATTTCCTTCAGATCGTTCCCCCTAATAAAATCCTCGAAAAACCTCGCATCCGACGCTCGAAACGTCTCCCCGCTGCCCACCCTCTCTTCTCTTCTCCTGACTGCGTTAAAATCTCCCAAAATACACACACTTCGATCCGCATTCTGTTCAACAATAGAACCAATTGCATCCCAGAGAATCCTCTTTTCCTTTGATTCAGTTGGCGCATAAACATTGATAATGCAACACAAGAGACCGTCCTCCTTGTACCTACCGTTAACAACCAAGGCCCCCGGTAAATCCCAAGAACTAGATGCTTCGAACACCTCCCTATTCCATAAACACGCAATTCCCCCAGCTCTACCGTCAGAGTTCCTGATTGCCTTATCTGTGTTTTTAAACCCCCACCAAGAATTACAAAAAACATCACTAAAAGTCTCCATTTTTGTCTCTTGTAAACAACAAATATCAATCTTATGCCCTCTTACAAGTTCCATAACATCTCGCTGTTTCGCAATACTCCCCAAGCCCCTAATGTTGTATGACAGTAAATTCATGGACAATTCATCTGACTCCCAGCATTATTGAAGGAAAGGAAGTTACCTTGCATCTCGATTTGGCGGACAATCACCTCTTCTTCAGTCTGACTTGAAAGACCTAACTTCTTCCCAAAGTCCCAGATTTTCTGACCTGAAATTCCCCCCTCCTCTGTCAAAAGCAACCCTTTTTGTCTCTCCCCAATGTCTTCCTCCTCTGCGGCCTCCTCCCCTCTCCCATTTAGTGGTTCTATTTCAGAGATGAAACGCCCCCAATTCTCCTTCTCCCTCGCTCTATTCTTCTTTTTCCCTTTACCTTTTTTTCCTTTTGTGCATCGGTGATCAGCCCTTTTGTTATTGGAAGGCAGCCTAACTTCCCCTGCTTGGGAACCCGAAGAATCATCCTTTTCGGTCCTAGACACTCCCTCAGAATGGTTGTTTTCTTCTACAAAAACATTCACGTCGAGACTTTCACTGTTATCTTCCAGATCATCAATACCCCCTTGTAGAAGAATGGGTTCCTTTTCTCTCTTTTCTCTCTCAGCAGGAACCGTGGGCAAGGAAAAAGGTACCTCGCAAAGAGTGGCCTGCTCGGCCCTGCAAGAAGACTGGCTTAAAACTACGGTAGTAATCGCATTCAAAAGCAGTCTCGAGCCTCCCAACGTTGTCTCCTCATGATTGGTAACCTCGACTGACGTATCTGCGACGGTTTGTTGCGAAGGAATCGGAGAGTTCGATTCTTGGAGAACTGAGACGTCTTGCGAAGGAATCGAAGAGTTCAATTCTTGGAGAACCGAAACGTCTCCATCTTCCACACCGATGTCATCCATCATTCCAATGGTAGCGATAGCCTGATCCATGGATTCCACTCCATCCGACCATCCTGGATCCGATTCCGATTCCGACTCGTCTAAATCCAGTTCTCCGAACAAGGACGAGAGTGGGTTATCCTGAATTTCTTCAATGCGAAGTGTGAAACTAGCTCCATCAATGCAGCACTCCACTACTTGCTCAATGGATTTGAGACCTGTAGAGATTTGGATCAAAGCTTCGTCCAATTTCTCTCTTTCTTTCGTGAGTTCGTGAATTTTCAAAACCCGCCCAAATTTTGCCGTCACCAAATCAAAGAAACGAGAGTTCCATGCATGAAGCGGGATCCCAATCCATTTAGTCCAAATAGATCGCTGCTGGTGAACATCCACGAAGTTCCATTTCCTCTTCCAAAGAAACCAGAAGTCACTCCATTCATCTAACTCCGTGAGAACTTCTTGTGTTGGTAGTTCGCAAATACTTCGGATGAGCACCAAACTTCCCCCCATCGTCGAAACTTTCAGTTTCTCGGCACATTCGCTGTTGATTTCTTCTTTTATTTCATCCCAGGAGAAATCATCTTTGATGAAACCTGTGAATGTTCCTTCAAGCCACTTTGAATCCTCCTCCGAAGTTTTGAATTGTAGCTTTTCTCTTGTGCTGGGTTCTCCTTCACAGACTCCAGTGAGAACTTCTTTAAAGGAAACTCCCGGCTTCTTCTTTGCAGAATCCAAAAAATGGAAGTAGTATTCCGGTTTCTTTCCAATATCTCTTTTGGCGTCGAACCCCTTTTTTTCTTCATCCCTCACCACCCTCTCAAACCTTGGTTTAAAAACTCTAATTTTGTAGCTTCCAATCCAAAGTTGATTCAACTGTTGAAGCAAACCTTCTGTATCCTCGACACCTTCGAATCGGACAAAGCCGAAAGGCTTCCCTTTTTTATCTCTCTTATTGGGACAGAAAATGTCAGTTGGAACGCGGACGGCACCAAACTTCCTTCTTAAGAAATCAAAGCTGCAATGTTCGGGGATGTTGTTGAAGAAGAAGGTGACTCTCTGTGATCTCGGAGGAGGTTTAACCTCTCCAGTGGATCGACCAGCTCCAGTCCTCCAAGTCTTCGGATGTCTATGAAAATTATTGCTCCGTTGATACACCTCATTGCCTTCTGCTCTGGTCCTCTCGTGGCCCCTTCTCCTCACCACCCTCCAAACCTCCTCGCGACTCATGCTCTCCGTTCAAAGAAATAGGAAAAAACTCTCAACCAAGCAACTTCAAGTTACTCCACAATTAATTCAACTCAACAGCCACTGGTCAGTTGTATAACATTCAAGGTAATCCACTATTGCAAATATCCATTCCAATAAGCATTCATATCCAAGGAATCCGTAAACTGCCTCTATTCAAAGTGTTGTGAAATCCAAATCCCAAACTCCAAACCAAACGCCATTTTCATAGTATAGAAGAGACTACGATAAGGATGAAGGACGGCACAACGACAGAGCTTTCAACCATTACTAGATAGCTTACATTGGCGTCGGAACTTGGGTTGGCGTCGGAACTCAGCCGAGAGAGACTGCAGGCATTGAGATAGGTGGCTAGTTGGCGAGATTCAGAGCATAGTGTCGTGAATACCGGTGTTGACCGATCTTGCACAGAGGTGCGGCTCCGGTGGCTGCGACTGAAGCAACGACTCTGTCTCCTAAGCGTCGGAGGTCTGCTGGGAGCCGATCTGCTGGGTGGCGGAGGAGCGGCGCCGATCGATCTGCTGGGTGGCGGAGGAAAGGCGCCGGCTGCTGCCTCAAATCTGCACGACTGCAGATCTGCTAGAAGCCGAAAGGTGGATGGCGGCAGAACTCTGCAGGGAGATAACCGATCTGGTGGATGGCGGAGGAACGGCGCCAATCTGCTGCTTTCTTGGCACTTAGTTCGTCTCAATGATACTACACTTGATCTCCGAATGAACTACACCAACATTTTTTAACTTATTGTACTACATGTGAGATAACTTAAACAAATGAAGTTCGAGATATTTTATACACAATCACCATCATAGACATATCATCTAACAAATTTCATGTTTTTTTTAAAATTTCAAATAGTTCACACAATAATCAACAATCAAACTAATACACATTAAACAAAAATTTAAATAAAATGGAACTATAACCTACATATAGATGGAAATCAAAATGAAAGAACGTTTCAATAGAAAAGGTCTTTCAATATTTCAACTTTGCCACTTAAAATTAGATCTCATTAGCATTTGACAAATCTCATAATCATAAATGCACATGAGTTCGAAATGCGTTATACTCAACTATGTACTTGATTGTCCCCTAAACAAAAAAAAAAAATATGTACTTGATTGTAGTTTTACAACTTCAACCTTAAACTCGAGAGGAAGGAAAATGAGTCATTAATTTTTCAAAGCTTAGCATTAATTCTCTTCAATGCAGGTGGATTTCACGTGAATAGATAGACAAGTGGAGCACGATTTATCCAATAATTGAAAATTATTTCATTTTCACAAAAAGGAATATTCCCAAAGAATTCCTCTTTTGTTTGAAAGGATTAATTGGACCATATATAACGTCTTTCACTTTATAATGGCATGATGTCCAATCATATATTGTCTAAACTCGATGTGGAAGTTTCATTACTGCCATGAATTGTTGATTATGTTATTCATATATGTAATGCATCAGTGGGTGCGGACGTAAAAAGTTAATTGGTGGGTATATATTGTATTTTCTAAGTTTAAAACTTAAAATTTAAAATTTTGATATTATAAATTTTCTACAATTCAATTTGGTCATTGAAGCTCTTACGCAACACAAATTCAAATTATTCAATTTATAAAGATTAAAAAGTTAAAAAAAAAAATGTTTTGTTGAGGCTTATAACATAATCAAATGTGAAACCTTAAAAGTTTCTCTTTAAAGAAAAATCTAAGAGCCTAAACAAGTTTGGATTCGCAGACATATTTAATTGATTGTGTTACTTGTAGCTAGTAAAGTTTTTTTTTTTTTTTTTTTTTTTGAAAATGTAGCTAGTAAAGTTATAGATCCTAGGATCAATATAACTTTACCGAAGAAGTCAAATTATGGAGGAAAAATTGGTGATTTATTACATGATTAAAAAAGGAGGTTACTTATTGTAAAGCAATCATTAAAGCTTAATTTATTGTAGCGAAAAAAGAATTATTTGGATTATTTTTTATAGGGTTAATTAATTACGTCAAAATTCATGAACTTTGGCCCGATTTCAAGCTTTTCCATGAACTTCAAATTTTACTTTATTTCCCTTAATTTAAATCCGTGTTCAATTTTTCCACATTTTTTTGTTCCGGCGAAGTGCCAAGCTGACATGTATCCTACGTGGCAATAAACACAACGACGTCGTTTTTACGTCTGCAATTAAAAGACGTCGTTTTAGAAGTTTAATATTCCAAACTACGTCGTTTTAGTCGGTAGGGTTCAAAATCCAACTAAACCTAAATCTAATACACTCCCGCGCTATAAAATTTAGATTTCCCCATTGTTGCTGGTACTGTGGAGGAGAAATTGACGAGGAGAAGACAACAAGAATTTCTTGACGATAAGGACAAGTTGACGAGAAGTAGCTGGTGACGAGAAGAATCGCATTCTTTGTATGCATCCCCCCATAGCATTTAGCATTCTACGGTTTTTTGGTGCATTGATTTTCTAACTTCGTATAAATCAATTTCGACCTAATTCTGATATTTTTGTGTTTTTTTCAATTTGTAGTGATGAATTTGCTCTGTATATACATCATGGAGGGAGGTTTGTTAGCATAGGCTCAAGTAGTAGATTGTATTCTGGTGGTGAAGTTACACCTAGATTTAGTCTTGATAAGGATAGGCTTGGATATCTGGATTTATAGGAGGAAATCCATAAACTTGGTTACGTCTCTTGGGAGTGTATATCATATAAGGTCCCTAGAACTCTTATTTTTATGAATTTGCATGAGGATAAGCAGGTGATGCAAATGATTAGGCATATCTTCAAGACTTGTAGATCTATAAGAATTTATGTAGATGAAGGGAAGAGGGAAAATGTCATGGGTGTTAAGGCTGTGACTTAAACAGTGACTAAGACAATCACTACTACTAAGAGTAGTGTTGATAAAAGAGAGGAGAAGTCAGAGAAGGGAAATGAAAAAGGTAGAGCAAGGAGGGGGGAAGGTAGACAAGGAAAATGATAAGTTAGATTTCCAGGATGCAGGGAATGTAGAGCTAGTGTACTCCCAGCTGACAAATGAGGCCGATTATAACACAAATGAAGATTATGATTATTACCTTGATGAAGAGGAGGAGTTAGTAGAATCTGAAGACAATTCAGGAGATATGGAGTTAGGGTCAGAGAATGAAGAATATGAATAATCTAGGATTAATGTCAGAGAGAGTTTAGGTATTGTGGGAAATGATATGGGTAACTCTGGGGAGCAAGAAGAAAAAGTTTTAGATTATGAAGTATCTTCGGATGCTGACAACTTGGTTAGCAATGATTCAAATGGTCAGTTAGTTAGGAGTAAAGAGCCTAAGGTGGTTTATGATCCAATGAGGGACATTGCATATTTACAATTAGTACTAGGTATGCGGTTTGACGATGGATTCCAGTGCAAGAAGGCACTCGTTAGTTGGAGAAAATGAGGCTATGGAGAAAACACAATAGGGGAAAAGAAAGCCGGGAAGACCAAGGAAATACCCAAGGCCAGAAGACACAATGGAGTCTAGTACAAGGGGCATGAGCAAGACACTTGCAATAGAGAGAGGGCAGGAAATTCAGTTTGATAAATGCATAGTACTATGGTATATGCTTCTTAAATGGTTTTCTTAATTGTTTGTAGGCAAGACAGGGAATAGGGCACTTTGTGGGGGAAGAGACAGGAAACTCCTACACTGCAACTGGGAGTACAGTGCATCAAATCCCTATAGGGAAAGAACTCTCATACCAAGTGTCAACCCAAGAATCCCAGGCAACTAGTGAAAGTGGATGCAGAAGGAAATTTAGCTTTTTGACCTTTTTAAAGCTATTTGTTACTTGTTTTTGTAGTTTTACATTTTGTGACAAACTTCAATTTTTGTTGGTGACATGAACTAAGCTATCTGCAGTAATTTCAGGCATTTATGTAGTTGTTGAACTTACAAGTCTTAATCAAATATTCCAGATTTTCATTTCCAAACTTGTATATTCATTTGCAGCTAAAAATTGAATACAAGTGGAATGATTACATAAGCAACTTCGAGTTAAGCTACAACCACCCATCAAGTTAATCTACACACAAGAACTAACCAAGAAATGACACCAAAATAAAATAAGCTAGGACTCCTAAACAAGCACCCATTATGAAGTGCTTCATGTTGTCTTTCTCCTTCAACATCCAGATTTTCTTCAAGTCACACTACAAAAAAAAAAGTGATTACCGGCGGCTTTTCCCGTCGGTAAAAAAGGGACGGCCGCCGGCGATTCAATTACCGGCGGCATTACCGGCGGCAAGTTGCCGCCGGTATATATCTCGTCGGAGATGTGAATCCCGGCGGCGAAGCTCAGCCGCCGGAGATTGGCGGCGGCCCTACCGCCGGTGGAGTTTCTCGGGAAGCTCAGGTGATTTCCCGAATGTTTACCGGCGGTCATTGCCGCCGGTAATCAGCGGCGGCTATATGCAGCCGGTAATCAGCGGCGGTACCATTGCCGCCGGTGATCACCACCACTACACCGATGGTCGTCGATGTTTGGGGATTACCGGCGGCCCTTTGCCGCCGCCAATTACCGGCGGGATATTGCCGCCGGTAATTAATTAATTATTTAAATTATTTATTTATTTAAATTATTTATTTTATTTATTTTATTTATTTTATTTATTTTATTTTCGTATTTATACAATATTTCAAACCTTAGGCGAACTTCCCAGTGGGTCACCCATCTTAGTTGTGCTCTAAGTCAAGCACGCTTAACCTTGAAGTTCCTTTTGAATTGTCCCCAGTAGAGAACACTCGTATAATTGATATATCTATTGCCTATTAAATCATTTAAAGGCTATTTCAATATACAATATATATCATATATTCATAACATTTGAATATGAGGAGATTATATCCAAGTAATGTTAATTACGGACCAGTCTCGTGCCGCCCGTATTTTTATGACAAATAAATATTTATTTTTTAATTTATTTTTTAATTTTTTTTAATTTTTTTTAATTTTTTTTTAATTTTTTTTAAAATTTTTTTTAAATTATTTTTATCAATATAGTTTATTAATCATAAGTATTTTAATTTGATAGTTTTAATGTATTTTTGAATTCATTTGCATATATGTCTTTATTTTTATGTCGAAACAATATATCTATTTATTAATCAATATGTTATTAATTTTTTTTATCAATCTACGTTATAGAATATAAGTATTTTCATTTTGTAATTATAATATATTTTGAATTCATTTGCATACCTTGAATTCACTCACAATAAATAGAACGATTTGAAAACATAAAACAATTAAATTGTTCAACAAAACACAAATGTTAAACAAAGTTCAAGTGTAATTGTGTTTATTCAGAAACATAACATAAAAAAAAAGTTCAACATGATATAGATACATAGAAGTGATCATGCTCAAGGTAGCTGACCCGACCGCCTCAGTATCTCCTCTAACTGACTCATCCGCTGCTCAAGGGCCTCACGTGCTGCTTGTTCGGCCTCACGTGCTGCTTCCTGGGCCGCCCTATCCTCCTCAGCATTTTGGAGACGCTCCTCCAGTGTGGAGATCCGAGTCTCATACATCCGCTGAGACATATGGGAAGAGCATGTACTGTTGGTAGACCCCCTACTGAACTGGCTCACACCAGCACTTCCAGTGCCGTACAGTCGTGACCTACCGGGACGTACGAGCTCCAAGTAGACCTCATCGAGTCGGTCCTCTCGTCCTGTCTCAGCAGCAACACGATGAATCTCCGCCTAATTCATACATAACAATACACAATTATTATAAAATAAATACATTTTACTATGTATTACTAATATTTGTTCAAACTTAAACATTTACATCAAGGTTGGCATCCTTTTCTGACACAAAAGTTCCATCTGCGTACATGTGTAGGCGGAGGAAAGTGCTGTAGTTAGATGCAGTTGGGGGGACTTCACCATCCACGAGCTGTTCATGCATTTATATAAGAAAAATAAGGTAATATATATATATATATATATATATATATTTATTTATATTTATTAGATAAATACTTAATCGATAATTACTAACCAGACTCTGCTGCAGAATACGACTCGACTGAGACCCTCCAACGTGCCGACTGATCCCTGTACCAACTCCATCTGGCTCAGAGTATCGGTTCTCACGTGCGCGCCTAGAAACGGCCTTAACCTCATCTTGATCCCAGTATGCCTTGAGTCCCGTCCAAAAGGTGTCGGACATGCCCAGCGGTGTCTCCATCATCTCCCCTGCCTCGGTCTTCTGCTTGAGCAGTCTCTTATACTCGCTCATGTTGTCACTGTACCTTTTGCGGGCCTTTTCTAACCACATTTTTTTCACATCAGCCTCATCCTCAGGGTCCCAAGTAAACTCTTTCTGTTGAATATATTGGTGAAATTAATATAACATTTTAACAATATATAATGCTAAATTTATATATAGTAGAAATTCATTTACCTTGAATTCCTCAAAATACAACTCCTGCACCGTTGGCGGAGTTAACTTCCACGTGTACCCGCCTGGGTTCGGAATCCTCTTAAACGAGTTCGTGCAGCAGGTGGAGATCCCCGGGGGCTCGATCAACTTACTGTACCAATATATCAAAATAATTTAAAGAATTACTTGATATAGACAAATAATGATTTAAATAAAAATACTCACCCAACAGTATTCCTCTGAAAGAGGATCCTCCCGTCGCGCCTAACACACTCAGCCCTAATCTGCGCCACTGATTTGCCTTTGGGCCTTCTAGACCCAGATGCAGCAGCGCTCTGTGGAGGGGAACCAGACTCTGGAGTAGCGGAAATATACGGCCCAGAGCCTGAGGAGGACTGTGCCTCAGGCCTAGAAGACCGACTACCAAACCCCAACAATCCTCTACGATGAGACATGGTACCTATTTCAAATAGATTCAAATAAGTATAGACACAACCTGTATACAGTGATCAAAATAACACTCATGTCACAGAAATTGATTAAGATAAGTATAGACAGTCTGTAAATTGCAGGAAGTTTCTAATCACACATGAATAACAAGTATAAACAAATACATTGCCAAATAACCTCAACTACTGTCATCATCATTACTGGCATCGTCATCATTACTGGCGTCATCAGATGTCAACGATTGGTCGTCGTCTTCTGGGTCATCGTCATCTTCAATGTCAACGATTCCACCGAGGGGATGAACAAGAATTGGTGGGTCAATGTCCACAGTACTGTTGGTAGATGTAATAGTAACAACCTCTTCTTGAAACGGTTGATCTAATGTTGAGTTAGATGCGGCAGTGGAGACTTCAACCTTTGATCTTGCGTTGACTTTGCATGCTGACAACCAGTTTTTCTTTGCTTGGTTCGTACTGGGATAGGGACAGTAAAACACTTGAACCGCCTGACTCGCTAAAACAAATGGATCATACTTCTGATATTTTCTTGTCTGGTTCACTGATACCAACTTGAAGTATGTATCAATAGAAGTTCCCCGAGCAGACAAGTCAAACCATTCACATTTGAACAAGACTGTCTTCTTAATTGGATACCCCCCATACTCCAGCACACACACCTCTTGTAGACGCCCATAAAAGTCTTGCACATCTCTACCATAGACCGAGCCTTTTATGCACACGCCACTGTTCACAGTTGCGCGCTCTCCATCAAGATCAGTCGTGTGAAATCTATAGCCATTCACAAAATACCCGGAGTATGTCTCAATCTCAGTTAAAGGCCCGGCTGCAAGCGACTTGATATACGGGTTCAAATCATTGTTAGAAGGGCGAATCACCTGTTCCATACAATCTTTTAGGTTTGCAACCCCATTTTTAGTCAAGTAAATGTATATTGAACATAAATTTATCACATCTTACATAATGGCCAAACCACAACATAAAATCCTTGTCGAAAGCACTCTCTAACTCGGCTTCGGTTAGTGAAGGATTTACGTAGCGCATTTCGTCCTCGAAGATCCTAAGATATAACGAAAAAAGTTATAAGTTACGTGATCCGAGAATTGATATACATAAATTGAGGCAACAATACTCACTTGATATATGTGTTTGCAACCTCCGCACAATTGCTCAAAATATACATATGCGCAGCCATGTATTCTTTAGGATCCATGTATCTCTTTGTCATTCGCCCAATCGGACGTCCAACTGGTTTGAAGATTAAGAGTTGATTAGGATCATCACTGTCTTCAACAGACTCTTCAATATTGCGAGGCAAATTTCTCCACTTTGTAGTCACATGATCCTCAAAGTAATATGAAGAGAAGGTGGACATTTCCTCTAGTATATATGCATTGCTGATGGATGCTTCAACCTGGGCTTTGTTTCTGATATGATTTTTCAATGTCCTCAAATATCGTTCAAAAGGATACATCCACCGATACTGCACTGGACCAGCCAATCGTGCTTCATCTGCCAAATGAACTGGTAGGTGCTCCATTGAATCAAAGAAACTCGGGGGGAAGATACGCTCAAGTTTGCATAGAGTAACTGATATCTTCTCATTGAGTATTCCCATATCATGTATTGAGATATTGCGGGCTGTTAATTCTCTAAAGAAACAACTTAACTCTGTAATTGCCTCCCAAACATTCTTAGGAAGAAGTTCTTTAAAGGCTACAGGTAGTAGTAATTGCATGAACACGTGACAGTCGTGGCTTTTCATGTTATGCATCTTCAGAGCGTTCAAATCAACGCATCTGCTAATATTTGACATGTACCCATCGGGAAACTTAAGACTCTTGATCCATTGAAGTAAGATTTTCTTTTCATCCCTTTCAAGCGTATAACATGCTTTTGGATACAGTCGGGATCCATCCACTTTCTTCAATTCAGGCCGTCGACAGAAGATGTTCAATTCTTCTCTCGACTTTTCGGTATCTTTTGTCTTCCCCTTCACATTGAGGACGGTATTAAACACATTATCAAACACATTTTTTTCAATGTGCATGACATCCAGATTATGTCGAATCAAAAGGTCCTTCCAATAGGGAAGATCCCAAAATATGCTTTTCTTCTTCCACCCAACATGTTCATATTTTGCAAGTTGAGCGTTCTTGTTATCGAAGTCTTCGGTAACCTTCACGAAGCCCAACCCCTCAATTTGATTCAAGATTTCTATTCCGGATCTGTGTTCTGGTGGACCCACATTGCATGTCTTATTCTTCAAGAATGAAGTCTTATTTCTCCTAAACACATGGTCACGAGGTAAGAACTTCCGATGATTGTCAAACCACGATTGTTTACCACTCTTCGTTAGTGTAAATGCGTCTGTATTCTCCATACAGTGTGGACATGCCAATTTCCCAGCTGTACCCCACCCAGACAACATAGCGTACGCTGGAAAATCACTAATAGTCCATATTAGAGCTGCCCGCATCTGAAAATTTTGCTGCAACGATATGTCATAAGTGTTCACACCAACCTCCCACAAATATTTCAACTCATGTATCAGTGGCTGTAAGAAAACATCCAACTTCATCTTTGGGTTAGATGGCCCAGGCACGAGGACAGTGAGGAACATGAATTGTTCTTTCATGCACAACCACGGAGGCAAGTTATACGGTGTGACAATGACCGGCCAAGAAGAATATTGACGCCCTGATTGTGCAAATGGGGCAAAACCATCTGTAGAAAGGCCTAATCTCACATTTCTTATCTCCTCGGTGAATCCAGGATATACTGAATTCAAGTGTTTCCATGCCGGAGAGTCTGCTGGGTGGCGCATGATCCCATCTTCTATTGAAGTCGCATGCCATCGCATATTTTCGGCTGTTGCCGCAGATGCAAACAACCTTTGCAGTCGGGGCGTCAAAGGAAAATAGTGCATCTGTTTGGCGGCCACACGTTTCTTTCGGCGGCTTCCAGATGCACGCAAGTTCTCCTTATATCGTGATGCACCACAAAAATTACAACTCTCTAGCTCACTGTCGTCCCCCCAATACAACATGCAGTTATTAACGCAACAATCAATCTTCTCTACTGGCAAACCCAACCCGCGCAGATTTCTCTTCGTACTGTAAAAGCTGTCAGGGCAGTTGTTATCCTTCGGTAAAGCCTTTTGAACCATCTCAGATATCTGATTAAAACATCTCTCTGACATGTGATTTTCAACCTTTATGCTCATCATCTGTGTCATCCAGGATAACTGTGAGTAAGTATCACAGTCTGGGTATAGAGGACTATCGGCTGCGTTCAACATGTCATAAATTTGTTGAGCGTCAGGATTAGGCGGCTCCTCAAGATTTGGAGGATCTTGATAATTACTAGGTCCAGCATGATCATGCACCATCCTTTGGTAATTACTGTATGACCCATCATCCTCATCCATTATAGTATGTTCTGCTGGCATATACACTGGTGCTTCCCCTTGATAACACCAGTTCGTGTAATTGTGGACAAATCCACGCCTAGTAACATGTTCTCTGACTGTAGGTACAGATGCAAAGACTTTATTCTTACACTTCCTACACGGGCACCTAATGTTACCAATTCCATCTGTATACGCTGTTTGATTTATCGCAAACTCGAGGAAACTCTCAAGTCCCGTTTCAAATGCAGCACGATCATTGTATCTCGCGTACATCCACGATCGATTATCACTCATTCTTGCAAATTCTAATTGAGAATAAAAATAAATCAAATACAATAAATTACTTGAATCTAAGAAAATTTCGACAGCATAACCCCACTATCCTAACTACCAAGTGCTCGACTCTACCAGCAACTATAGTGACCATAGTGGTCCTAATTTACTAAACCTATACTAGGTCTACCCGGCCCCCCAATGTCGAAACAATAATAAAATAACATATAAAACAATAAAAAAAATAAAGTAATAAAAGCAAACACAATCATTTGTTGGGAGAAGATCCTTAAGAAATAATCAATTTCTATCCCAAAGGGAGAAGATCCTTAAGAAATTGATTAAATCTATCCCACAATATATAATAACATATCATTTCATCCAAAACAGAAAATCAATTTAAAATTAATCTAATTAACAAATTAATTTCAATTAATCATACTTTAAACATCCTATAAAGTAACTACAGTTAAATCAATTCATAATTAATCTAATTACCAAATTAATTTCAATTAATCATACTTTAAACATCCTATAAAGTATCTAATTACCAAATTAATTTCAATTTATCATACTTTAAACATCCTATAAAGTAATTAGAATTATGTTAATTTTAATCAAACAAATAAATAATAAATAAATAAACAAATAAATAAAAGTCTATTAAAAACGAAAGTGTACCGTAGGAGTTGACGGCGGAACCGTGCGGTGGCAGGAGCGGTGAGACGGCAGGATTGGCCTGCAATTAGGAGGAGAAAGATGAAGAGAGGATGAGAGGGTGAGAGAGAGAGAGAGACAGAGAGAGAGAAGGAAAGGAGGGGCTTACCTTGACGGAGGCGACGGCGGCGACCGGCGACGGCGACAGGCGGCGGCAGCAGGGCAGGGCAGCGGCAGGGCAGGGTGGGGGGGGGGCAGGGGGGCTGGAGGCGCGAGAGGGGGGAGGGATCTGTTCTGGAGGAGAGAGGGTTAGGGCACGATTTTGGGCTTTAAAATTAGCGGCGGCCCATTACCGCCGCTAAAGCCCGACCCGCACTATTTTTACCGGCGGCAAATTACCGCCGCTAATCACCGGCGGCAGCTGCCGCCGCTATCTGCTAAATATAATAAAAAAAAATTAAAAAATAAAATTCCCGGCGGCCTTAATATTTACCGGCCGCGTTGCCGCCGGTGATCACCGGCGGTGACGTTGCCGCCGGTATCATCGCCATATATTCAAAAAATACGGGTCGGCAGCACCGCCGTCGGAAAGCCGCCGGTGATCGCCGGCGGCGAGCCTGCCGCCGGTAAATCCTGCCGGTAAATCGGCGCTTTTTTGTAGTGTCAGTCTCGACGTGCTTTTGTAGTCGATAGCATTCACCAATCCAAAAATTGAGTTTTGAATCGCCTTCATTTTCAGCTCCATGACTTGAAGGAATCTCACGATCAATCCATTCAAAGAATGAACACTAAAACTGCAAAATAAGGTTCTAGATTCTGAAGCAAAATATCAAAATCTACATTACAACTTTAAACTGAAATCGCGGCATTTACTTATTTTTTGGGACATCGCAAGAACTCCCGTCCAGGGTTAAGCCATGTTCGCGATGTCTTCATCTCCACAAGACTTCCGCAGTTACAAAACCTCCATGAAGCGGGTGTGTAGATGGGGTGTCCATGGTAGAAGTGTCGGAGGACGAAGATTGGGCAGCCATGGTCGAAGCATCAAATCCCTAAATCCGTAAACCGAGATGATGTAGATGATGTCTAGCCTAAATTAATGAATTAATTGAGTAATTGATATAAAACGACGTCGTTTTCACTAATATGAAACGTCGTCGTATTACTTATCGTCTGGCGTGTTCATGTCATTGAATCGGTGAAGTCACAAATGCAATGTCAGCTAGTAAATTGGGGATTTCTCAAAAATGTGGAAAAATTGAATACAGGTTTAAATTGAGGGAATTGAAGGTAAAATTTGAAGTTCATGGAAAAGCTTGAAATCGGGCCAAAGTTCATGGATTTTGGCGTAATTAACCTTTTTTAGAACGATATATTTCGTGGAAAAAAAATAAAATGAGTCAAAGTTCGCGTATTTTTTGATAATTCTTAAAGTTCGTGGAAAAAAAACAAAATGAATCAAAGTTCGTATATTTATTGACTAACTTTCAAAGTTTGTGGGAAAAACTAAAATGGACCTAAAGTTCATGTATTTAGGCGCTAATAACCCTATTATATACGCTGAATAATTTTTGTTGGGTAGCATGGGAAAAAAAATTGACAGCTCATTTTTTATTCTTTTCACTGTAATTCATGATAATATTTTTATGAAAAAGAAGTGTGATTATATTTTTTCATCTTCCTCTCTAAAAAATACGAGACAAAAAGAAAATGGTTTGACAAATATTTTCTATATTTTCTCATGATAAATTTACAATAAAAAAATGCACCTAGACATCTAAACCAGAAGAAATGATATACTACATACCTTATGTGACCCCAATTTGTGAATATCATTCTCGTTTAGTTCACATTAGCATTTTGTTTAGAGATAATTGCACGTAAATACACCAATCTTGGCAAAAATATCCATTTTTAACACGAATTTAGAAAAATTCAATAAAACACATGAACTTTGTTTTCGTTCAAATTTGATTCCGTTAAATTCTAGAATGTTTAAAACTGTCCCCCTCTTTCAAAATAAATTGCACAAAAATCCACTTTCAAATTTATGTCTACAAAAAAAATCACTTTTAAATTTGTGTGTAAAATTTTAATAAATTACCTTGATGAACATATTTTCTTATAATTATAAATCCCGCCGGGCTAGAGGTCACCAGCTGGTTCCTTAGGTCGGTCAACGGACTACACATGATCAATTCATATATTGGTTAATACTCCATATCAAAACTAGATCAATCTTGGACATACTTAGAGGGTATTTGGCTAACCTTATAAGATGTTTGACGAGATTATAAGATATAATTTCTCAAGAGCTTATAACTTATGAAAGTGTTTGGATAAATGAACTTATAAGCTAGAGAGAGATTTTTATTTTGCGAGAGAGAAAATCGAAGAGTAATGAACTTGAAATGGTATATGATGAAAATAACAAATTATAGTTGAATAATATTTATAAAATGATTGTTCCATATAAGATTATGAAAAAATAAGTTGGAGTAAAGAAACTTATTTTTTAAGAAGTTTATAAGCTCTTGAAGCTTTTAGAACTTATAAGTTATTTAGGAGTTTATTTTGTCAAATACTTTAAAAAATTTATAAGCTTTTAAATAAGGGTTAAATGCATGTAATATCATGAACTTAAGGCGAATTCCAAATTTAGCACGACTTTTAAAAGTTTCAATTAATATGACTAACTTTGCTCCGTGTTCAATTTTAGCACCAGTTTTTTGACGTGGCTTGTCGGCACATGTTTCGATCCTACGTGTCATTGACGTGGCTTGCCGGCACAAGTTTTCGGCCGGCGAGCAAAACGCTGCTCACCGGATTCTGCCCCTCCTGCCTCTGCGAGTGCCTCTCCTCCTCCAACACCCCTTCCTCTTCCCGCCGCCCCTCCTCCATTTCTCTCATTCGCTCCCGGTCAACTCTTGCCCTCTCTCTGAAACTAAAACTCGCGCACCCATACCAAGCATGACGCACAGCTTGCTTCACCGACTCTCCCTTTCGCGACCTCCGGTGACGACACAGCCTCAAGCCGTGCCTCTGCTCTTCGACCTCCCTTCTTCCTCACTGAAAACCCTTTCCTCTCTAGATCCAATTCCGAACGGCCAAGGGGTCGCAACCAATCGCAAACCCTACCCCCAATTCAAGACGAGACGAGCAACTTCCCTGCACTGCCTCCACCCTCACCTCCTCCACTGCGCCCTCTCCACCTTCGCGTCGCCTCCGCCACCGCGCTGCCTCCACATTTCCCCCAGATCTATGGGTTTTCTTAGATCTGCCGCCTCTCTGGAGGAGACAAGACGAGCGCCGCCGCCAGACACTCTCGTTTCTCTCTCTCTTTCTTTGACGTTGGAGAACAAAATTATGACGTGTTCGTCGGAAGACACGTCATTGCCATGTGGTTCTGCCGGAAAATAAATTGATGCTAAAATTTAACACGGAGCAAAATTAGTCATATTAATTGAAACTTTTAAAAATCGTGCTAAATTTAGAATTCGCCTTAAGTTCATGATATTACATGTATTTAACCCTTTAAATAGTTTATAAGTTATTTTAAAGAGCTTATAAGGTCAGCCAAACACCTCCTTAACTGCAAACGAATAAGAAGGTGCACTATATATTCCATTCTAATAAACCATAATATATAGAATCCAAACGTGATTAATTATCATATCAATATTAACTCGAATCTTATAATTTGATTCACATGAGAATTGCTGTAAAATATAAAAAAAGTTAATTGGTAAAAATGGGACAAGATTCGCCATGCTCAATAATTTAGTTGCTGATCAAACTTTGCTTAAATCGTGTCCACATCTAAAATTTTATTCAGAATATTTTATATTCCAGATAATCTAATCAATAATTGTTTTACCTAACATCTTGGTATTAAAATCCATTGGTCAATAATGCTGTCTGGTTTGTGCAACCTACAAAGATCACACTAAGTGGTTTGGTGCATTATTCAAAATATGACCTGTAACATAATATGGGGTTTCTTCAAGATACTTTGGGAAAATATTATTTCCTAACTTAATTATTTTTAAATCACCATTTAAGTCCGACCATTACATATGTTAACTGAATTGTTAAACTCAACGTTTTACGTAGGTATGCTACAACTACATTAAAATATTCGTCTACTCAATAAAGGGGGCAACAAATTCACATTCATATGTAAGCAATGTATAAATTTCGATGGTACTCAAGTTAAAAATTCAAATATTGAAAGGTAAGTATATTTTTTATTTTAATTTATTAGAATCTCTTTAAGGTATACAGTATTTTCTATGGGCAAACAGTTTGGAACTGGGGAGATAACAGGAAAAGCTATAAAACTGATACATACAGTAAAAACAGAAAAAAAATTAAATCAACACAATTTGCTTTCTGACACGTTTAGTTTATGCGACAAAATATTAAACGAGATAACTTGTGAGTTATGACTAACAAAAACAATAGAAACGGTTACTGAGTTCCATCAGCAACAGTAAGGATTTACCAAAAAAAAAACAAAAAACAAAAAAACCTTCATGAATCTCATCACTCACTTATCACTTAATTTTAAAAAAATTATTTGAACACCCTCTAAAAGAAATCGCTTTGCCATATTTTTTTTATAATGTTAATAAGCAAAATTAACTTAAAGTTTTATATGAAAAATGTTCACTTTTATAAAAATATTGTGTTTATGTCTAAATTAAAGTGAAGAAAATATTCTTGATGTTGATAACTTGACTTCGTTGTTTGTCAAAAATCTTACACAATTATATTCGCGTAAGAAAAATATGTAATCATGGTAGAATTGTTGTGCTTTCCGGTTAATGATTATTTAAAATTGTAAAATTTATTTTAAGTTTGATTATAAAATTTAAGGTTAATTACGTCAAAAATCATGAACTTTGAGCCAATTTCCAAACTTGCCATGAACTTTTTTTTTATTATAAAAAATTGCCTGAATTTAAGGGGTTGAATAATTTTTCCATGACTTTCAAGAATCCCCAAATTGAATGCTGACTTGGCACCGTTTTAGTAATCTGAGACGTGACATGGCATAGCCGGCGGTGAGCAAAAACGACGTCGTTTGTTGGGAGTAAAACGATGTCGTTTTGAGCCTAATCATGCCATGGCTGGTGGCGGCGGATCTGCGAACCCCCCTGCTCAATCTGGGAGGTGGTGGATCTGGTGATGATGATGGTGGAGGGCGGTGGAGAGAGCTGGGCTTGGGCTCACAACTCACAAGAAACCATAAATTACAGAGAACAAAAAAACGACGGCTTCTTTTTCCACAAGAAATGAGGGTTTGAACCAATTTCCACTCCACTTTTCTTTATATCCAATGCTAAAATAAGATTTCGATTCAATTATTGATTTGTTACAATTTTCTGAAGCTTATGTTTCTTCTGAATTTTTCCTTGTTAATGATGGTGGTGGATCCGGTGATAATGATAGTGGAGGGCGGTGGAGAGAGAGAGGGCGGTAGAGCGGTGGATCTGCGTGGGTGGTTGACGGCGGCGAATCTGGTGATGATGATGGTGGAGGGCGGTGGAGAGAGTGAGGGCGGTAGAGCGGTGGATCTGCGTGGGTGGTTGGCGGCGGCAGATCTGGTGATGATGATGGTGGAGGGCGGTGGAGAGAGAGAGAGCGGTAGAGCGGTGGATCTGCGTGGGTGGTTGGCGGCGGCGGATCTGGTGATGGTGGTGGGGGAGGGCTACGAATAGAGAGCGATGGCAGAGAGGCTTCGATGTGGGGAATCTGCGGGGATGGTTGGTGGCGGCGGATCTGGGTGATGATGGTGGTGGAGGGCGGTGGAGAGAGAGAGGGCGGTAGAGGGGGTTCAATGCGGCGGAAGAGGAAGGCAACTGATCTGGTGATTGTGGTGGGTAAAACGACGACGGCATAGCTCTTCGGAGGCGGCACGAGGTCCAGAACGGCGCGAGAACCACAGCAGCAGTTTGAGGTTGAGGTTTTTGGCGGAGGCAGGTCTTCGTGTTTGAGATCGAGGGAGGTGACCATCACGAAGGTGGTGGTCCTCGGCGCTGCTTCGCCGGAGGAAGGCAGCGGCGGTCCACCGGCCGACCTGGAGAAGGGAGAGGGAAAATAATGGATTTTTTATTTTTTTGTTTATTTTTTTTCCAAGTAGGCGCCACATCAGCTCGGTATTACCACATAGGCGCCATTGCCAGCCGGTATTGCCATGTAGACGACAGGTCAGCTCGGAGCTTCACCGAAGCAAAAAAATATGGAAAAATTGTTCAACTCCTTAAGTTCAGGGAATTTTTGATAAAAATAAATAAATAAATAAAAAGTTTATGACAAGTTTGGAAATTAGCCTAAAGTTCATAATTTTTGGCGTAATTAACCCTAATTTTTATTATGCCATTTACTAAAATATTGAAGTATTCCAAAAATGAAACAAAAATTTAAGAACTGATCTTTTACAATGAATTTAATTTATCATAGGAAAATATAGGTACTCGATCAGTTTCTCGCCCTCAAGTAGACTAATTTTTTTAATGAAATTATTTATTTATAATTTACATCCAAAAAATATAGATAATCGGTTGGCTTTTTCGTCCTCAAGTAGGTAGCCGCTTGAGCAACTACCTACTTGAGAGCAAGAAAACCAATCGACTACCTATATAAAATTTACTTAGTTCATTACACTTGAAATCTCAAGTTAATTTAGCCAAAAAAATATAGAAATATGCACAATTGACCGTGAATTAAATTTAGAGTGGATTTTTAAAATAGCCACTTTGAAATAGTAAATTTAAAAATTGTCCACTAAATTAAAAACTTAAAAAATTGGCCACACTTACCATTTTACCATTGCATATAAAAATCAAAACATTACCCTTTAAAAAATTCGCGCATTTCACAACCAGTCGAATTCACAACCAGGATTTATTTTGGTTGTGAATTTGAGTTTTAAAGTTTGAATTCACAACTAAAAACATTAGTTGTGAATTCACAACTAGAAATATTGTTAGTTGTGAATTCAAGTTTTAAAACTTAAATTCACAACTACGAATATTATTAGTCGTGAATTCAAGCTTTAAAACTCAAATTCACGATTACTTGAATTCACAACTAGCAATATAGTTGGTTGTGAATTCGAGATTTAAAACTCAATTTCACAACTAACACTAGCAATTTAGTCGTGAATTCATCAAACTGGTTGTGAATTCTAATTTTAAAACCCGAATTCACAACCAAAACAACTAGTTGTGAATTCGAGTTTTAAAACTCGAATTCACAACCAACATTAACGATTTAGTTGTGAATTCATCGAGCTGATTGTGAATTCATAGTCCATAGATCTTGTTGTGAATTCAAAAATATTAAGTTGTCAATTCATAGATGTGGTCGTGAATTCAAGAACATTAAGTTGTGAATTTATAGATCTGATCGTGAATTCAAAAACATTAAATTGTGAATTTATAGACCTGATTGTGAATTCAAGAACATTAATTTATAAATCTGATCGTGAATTTAAAAACATTAAATTGTAAATTTATAGACCTGATTATGAATTCAAGAACATTAATTGAAATGTTCCAATTTTACCATCAAAATCAAAATCAGAATCTCTGAGAGCAACACATCTCTTTCAATTTTTCGAAATCAAAATGAGATTCAAAAGAAGGCTGAATTAATCACCTCATTTGGCGGGGTTGCATATATACCTGCAGCTAATCCAAACACCAACACCTATAATTTGATTTTGAGATATCAAAGAGCTCGTTTGCAGAGATACTATCAATTTCCTTGTACTTGAATGAATCATAAACAAGCTAGTCAACACAAGTTCTTTTGCTTTGGGAAGCGCAAGCTCCATTCGTAGTGCCTAAACTTAAACAAGATCCTACTTCTTTTATTAGTTCCCAGTTTCAAGTGCCGAAATCTCTCCATAATTTTGGAGGTTTCGAATTCATAGCTAACAGCGCAGACACAGAAAAAGTACAGAGAGAGAGACAGAGATTTGATATGGCTAATTTTTTAATTTTAATTTTAGGGATAGTTTCGTCATTTAGCATAATAATTGGCCATTATTTAAATTTTTTATTTGAGTGGACAGATTTTAAATTTACTACTACAAGAAATAGGCTAATTTCATATATTAACTCTTAAATTTAAGACAATTAATCATGAATTGTTTTAGTTTCAATAACACTTGAAACTAATCTAACTTAACTAAAATTGCAAATCTCACTTCTAAAACACTATGCACTAAAAACTACTTTCCATGCAATATCTTAAGAAATTGCAAATAGCAAATAATTTGTGCATTAAAAAAAAAAACTGAATTTTTTTTTAATATATTTTCTTTAATCTGTACTATATTTAAAAAGTCAAGATTTCGATTTTAAATCAATTTCAAAATTGAGCGGTAATTTTGTAGTTTATTTATAGAGTGGATTTTGGAAATAGCCACTTTTATATAGTAAAAATAAATTTTACCCACTAATATAAAAACTTAAAAAAATACCCACATTGACCATTTTACCCTTGCATATAAATTTTTTACAAATACCCACGAATTCACAACCAGTGAATTCACAACCAAAATAAATTTTGGTTGTGAATTCAAGCTTTAAAACTCGAATTCACAACTGAATAACAAGTATTGGTTGTGAATTCAAGTTTTAAAGTTTGAATTCACAACTATAAATAGTGTTAGTTGTGAATTCGCGTGAATTCACAACCAACACTATTTCAAGTTGTGAATTCATAATTCAATTGTGAATTCCTCAAGTTACTTGTGAATTTAAGAACATTTAAGTTGTGAATTTATAGATCTAGTTTTGAATACAAGAACATTAATCAATTTTCAATCCATCACCAAATTAACTATTTTTTTTTGCTCCTGCCACTCCCCCAAATCGGAAATCAGGAAATTAACCAAATTAACCATTTTCCATTTTCAATCCATCACCAAATTAACCATTTTTTAAGAACTTCTAGGGTTTCAGATCGGAGCCGGAGCGAGGCGATGATGCAGACTCGGGGCAGGGCGGCACTGAGGCGGCGTCATAGGTGAAGGACGGGGCGGCGCCGGTCCAAGGCAGCGGCGGCAGAACAGATCGAGAGGGAGAGAAGAACTGCGATGAGAGAGAGAGCGAGAGGAGAGAGAGAGAGAGATGTGACGGCAGCATCGAACCTTCGCCGGTCCAAGGCGGCGGCGGCAGAACAGATCGAGAGATCCAGTCCAAGGCGGCGGCGGAGGGACGATCTGCCATGAGGAACGCGCGGCGGCAACGCCGATGTCGCCATGGCCGTCCTCGACCGCCACCGCTGTGTGCTCCAGTCGATCCGCCGCCTCAATGGCCGCCCTCGGCGGCCACCGCCGTGCTGCCTCCCGTGGCGGAGATGGAGGAGAATGTGAGGAGGTGGGAGGCGATATGCATGAATGAGAGAAAGAGAGAGGCGTTGATGAATGAGAGAGAGAGATGAGAGATCAGCGGGTAGAGAGAGAGAAGAGAGAGAGAGAAATGAGAGAATGAAATAAAATTAGGGTTTGCCCATTTATATAGAAGGGTAATTTAGTCCATTCAACAAAAAGTGGTTAAAATTTTAAGTTTTAATTTGAGTGGGTAAAATTTATTTTTGTTATAAGAAAGTGGGTACTTTAATATATTAACACTTATTTATAATCTAATAATTTTTCTTTTTATTTACCGTTTATTTATCTTTTTCTTTTTATTTTATTTTTTTAAATTTTTGAAATTCGACTAATTATAAAATATTTGATATGCATATCAAATTAGATCATGATAAGAGCTTTAATTTGATATATTTTGTGCAATATTTAATTTAAAATATAAAAGTTATAGGAGTAGTATTCATTTAAATATAAATTTTAAAAAAATCTCTCTCCTCTCATAGTTTTTTGAATAAATTTATTTTGCAGTTCCTTATTATTTTATTTTCACTTTTTAACTTATTTTTTTTTCCTTTTCATAATATCTATTTTTATTATTGTGAATTTTATTTATTTTTATATTTTTTCAATATTTAGCTCAATTATGTTCACTTAAAATTATTCTTTTATTATATTTATAAATATGATAAATTGAGTTGAAATCAATTTTATATAAATATAAAAATATGAAATATTTCTCGTGCATTGCAGGAGGTACAAATGCTAGTTAATCAATTAGTCGTGAATTGTGCAATAACCGCCCTTTCAAATATGAGCGCAAATCTATCACCTTGTGACATTAAATTCAAAAGGTTCGGCCAATATTAATGAATTTTCCAAATCATTTGCTAAAAGAGTAAAAAGTGCAAGTTCAGATTAGGATATTAGGACATAATGGTAGGAGATTAATTCTCAAGACCTGCGGTTCTAGGTTCGCGTCCTTTGTCGCGTAATCTTTAAAATTTCTTTATTTATTTATACTCCCTCCGTCCCAACGAATGCGGTGCATATTCCTTTTTAAGTCGTCCCAATGAAAGTGGTGCATTTCCTTTTTGAGTAATAATTTTACACTACAAACAATGTGGCCCCACACACCTTTACACATTTTTACACTACAATCTTATTCTCCTTAAATACCGTGCCGAAAAGAAGCGCACCGCTTTCGTTGAGACGAATGGAGTATAATTTATCAAATATATATATATATATATATATATATATACACAAATGTATAAGAATTTTGTCTTACAAATACAATTGTAATAGATACATTATGAATAATTTAGTCGATTTGAGCATAAAAAACACAATGATTTTGTAAAAGTTGACATTTTTTGACATTTTTTCATCTACAACTTAATAAAATAGGCATTTTAAATTTTCACCCCTTTTTTAACACCAATAATATGATGAGAATTATTTAGAAAACCCATTATTCAGGAAAAGTCTGTCGAGTCGATGTCAATTGTGGACATAATAATCAAATACTACGCATTGCTCTGAGCAAATATTTGACCCCGGCATAAATATTTGTTTTCAATCCAGAAAAACATTTCCAGCAGCCAAATGCATATAATTGAAACAACACAAATTTCTATTTCCTCCATCCCGCGAAGCTTGAGCAATATTTTTTTTTTGAGCGCGAAGCTTGAGCATTTTTCTTATATATTTTTTCCTTTATTAATTTTTTCAATTTTTCAACTATCACACTTAATACACAAAATATTACTTCCTCCGTTCCATTAAAACATGCATAGTATGGGACGACACGAGTTTTAAGAAATTATGTAAAGTATACTGTGAATAGAGAAAAAGTCCCACATTGATTGCGATGTTTAGTGGAGAATTATTGTTATAAATAAATTATGCATGTCTTTATGGAAATGACGAAAAAGGAAAACAATGTATATTTTTATGGGATAAAGAGAGTAACTCCTTAAAATTTATGTCGAAAAAAAAATTGTTCAAGCCTCGCGGGAGTAAGGGAGTATAAATAAGCATATACTCATCTAGCAAATTCGTTATTAATTACATCTAGTTCCAAAAAATATCCAAACCAATAATGCATAATATATCTATGTCGCTCCAAAAAAAACAATTGAGTTGGCATTTTTATGAATGATTAGACCGTATATAGAAAAGTATGGATACCAAACAAAAATATTTGGACCTCATAGCTATAAATAATGAGAAAATGACCCATCAAATTCGGAATTTGGTTAGGAAAGGGAGTCTATCAAGAGAAGCCCTACTCATAAAAATGGGCAAACTCGTTAGCTTTACGGAACATTTAAAAAATTAACATGCATGTCATCTTGAGCTGACCAAGTTGGTAAACAAATCGACCGTCTAATTAAAAGAATAATGAATTCAATACCTCTCAGGTGGAGCTCACTATCTCTAACGCATTTCAACACACAAGAAAATGATGTCAAACAACAAAACGGTAAAGATAAAGACTCAAAATGGGATTCATATACCAGTATTAATTATTAATCCTAACTTTCAACCACATGAAAATTTGAAAATCATTCGTCACCAACCATACAAACCATAGTACTCCACCTTAAATATTTTAAATCACATGTGCTATTACAAATGATTGATAATTTGATGATAGAGTATAGCGAAATTCAAATTGCCCAACTCGATGACTTATGTTCTGCAAAAAAAAATCTCCTAGCTTTCATGAATTGGGAAAGCTAAAACCAACCACACAATCCTAAGCCAATAGTTCATTTGGCATCTCTGGTAAAGAGCACACTTATATCCAAACTTCACGATCAAACCAGATAGAAACCAACACATTTTTCTGGATACATGTTCGCTAATTTCTTAACAAACTGCAAGTGCACGGGTGCAATTGTGTACAGTAGCAAGCAATGTCGTATTCCACATAGACCAATTAAAATCAATTCATATCCTAGATCTCAATCCTCTATCTGGATAATCGAAATTAAGAGTTTGTGATTTTAAAACTAAATAAATAAATAACAAGAAAGAAATAAACTAAGCTGAGAAAAATAGAGAAACAGATATGAGAAGAATTTCTCAAGGCAAAGGTTTCAACAGATTCTCATAACTAACAAGTCCAGTTCAATCATCAAAATAATTTCCTAAGGCAATCTCAAAGCTAGTCTATATCCACTCCCGTGGCATACAAACTTTTGATTACATGCAAGGCTACCGCTACCGTCCTCGGATCGCACTTCTAACATGCAACTCCTAAAAGCTCCTAGAATTAACGCCCTCACAAATATCAATTCCCTTTAGAATTAAATATATGTGTTCTATGTTCTTAGTTCGGATAATAATTATCATCTCCCGATATCAAATTAAAACCTATGATTATGATAAATTGGTGGCCAATCAATAAAGCAAACAATATAAACAAGAACATAAAAAGGAACAATAACTTGATGAATTGAATCAAACACAGTCAAAAATTCAAATCATGTTTACTCTCTAAACCCTAGGAAAAAGGGATTCTAGCCACATATAGACATATAAACTAGAATCAAAGTCTCAATAAAACTGTAAAACATTCAACAATAAAACCGTAGTAAAATCGAGAATCTTCAATTTTTGCTCTGGCTTCGCTCTCCGTATCTCACAGCTCCAAAAGATAGAAAATATGACAAAAGGTTCAGAGAATAAGTTCTTGGGGAGTATTTATATGCCCTAGGTCTTGTAGCTCTCAAAAATACCCAAAATCGCGTAAACAGTAACAAATTAGAATTTTGGGCGGAAAAACGGCAACTCGCGGGGCCGCTTGCCTTGCCCGCACGACATCGCGCGACAGGCTCACGTGGCCGCGCCTCTCACCTGTGCGGTGGTCTAGAAGTCTCTGTTTCGTCGCGCGGCTGGGCCTTGCGGCCGCATGCCTGGATCGCGCGATGCTCCACGCGCACGCTCCGCGTGCCGCCACGTGTTCTCCGACGCGCGAACTTCTTGACGCTCATTCTCCCTCGTCCGGTGTCCAATTTAAGCTCTGTTTGCGCCTATAGACTCGTCTCTTCGTGTACTTCTCTCTAAAATTATCTAAATCATCCCAACTCGAGTTCAAAACCTGTAAAAATAGCACGAACACAGACGAGTAGTCTATTCCACAAAATAATACAATTTAAACAATAGACAACTCAACAACTCGATAAGAAATGCCCAAAACACTAAAGAATAACGCTATATAGGAGTGAAATATGCATGTAAATCAATACCCACCTTGCTCTTATATAGGCGAGAGAAACGGGCAAAGTACTCGTGCCACTCTATTTTCAAGGCAGACGAACCATAACACTAGTTTTTCTCAGCTACTATTTGAATGCAAAGGAATGAAAGATATCGATTTCCTCATGGGGTGGGTGTCTCAAGCTCCTCTGTAAACTAAGCATACTTTATTATATATTGAGAGGTGTATATATCAGTCTAAGATTGATCCAACTCCCAGTATCACAGTATGATCGCCTATCATGCAGTGATGATTTAGAGTCTAGCCAAAAGTAAAATAATTAAACTGACAAAACGATGCATGAAGATATATAATACACAAATGCTGCAGTATAGCAATAAGGATGGAGAAATACTCACAGATTTTCAAATATCAACATTACAACAATCAAGAAGGTACAAAGGTTTTGATAAGAAGAAACGAATACAGTAAACCTAGAGATCAAACTGTCAAATTGAAGTTTAAGCTTCCATGCCCCCTTGAACATTTCAGGGTACAAAATGCAGTCAACCAGCAATGCCACAATAGATACAAAGTGAATCAAGCATTCTTTAACTTTATTATTTTCACTATATTATCCTTACCACAGTAAATATTATACAAGGTGAACCACGCCCCTCTCAAATTTTTATAACTTATTTCTTTATGCCCTACTAGATGATAGAGTTATGATTCCATTTTGTAAACAAAGTAAACACATTATTCCCAGAGTCAACTACAGTTCAACTAGGTCTATCAACGTAGAACCAAATTAAACCAACTACACATACTATTTCTAGGCAATGAAGTCAATAAACTCAATGCCGAACATTTTTTCTGAGCTAAACAGAGAAACGAAAGGGAGCATTCAGTATCAAAGAATATTTTGTATAAGGCAGACACAACACAACTTCAATTGAGAAGCACCCTGAAACAGACATTCACATGTTCCAAAGGTTTCAAGTATACGATATTTATTTTCAAATCTAAGGAATTTATCAGACCCTGCACATAGTTTTATAGCACTCAAACATCCAAGTTTTCCATCTGAATTCTACTCTTAAGAGGCACATATTCGCCAAGATATCCACCGAGATGATCGTACAACACGCTCTTACCAATTCCCTGGTGATGGTAGCTCTTGCAGACATAGTAGAACACACTATGCACCAATAAGCCGATCAAATTCACGATCACCAACACACCCACTAGGAATCCACCCACCATAATCCTCGACAACACGCCATAATCATCCCCACCGTGCACCACAACCGATCCGAAAAGCCCATTGATCACTCTGCAAAAAGTAAGATAGTCGAAAACGATTGTAAAACCATTGTACGTCCTCTCCTTGAGCAACTCATAGCTCTTTTTCATGGCGGTAAAACCATAAACGGGCTCCAAAACTGAAACAACGCTAGCTAGATGCCACCATGCGCTTATGTAAACATGTAGGCCCAAAAATAATGCGAAAACTACCAAAATGGAGAATACAAACAAGATCACATTCTGTGTGTCCACGGCGTAGACTAGGAGCACCAGAAACCTTAGGAACACGATGTTGTACGCAACCATCAACAAAGCGATCCACAGAAAGGTGACGAAGAGGCGCCTGAACACGCTGGGGACGACAGCCACGGTGGAGGAGAAGGAAACGGGCTTGGAGGTGTAGAGCGAGACGACGGCGGCGGTGGAGAGGAACGAGAATGCGAAGATGAAGATGAGGTAGAAGAACTGGAAAATCAGAAGCCTCGACCAGTTGGATGCGGCGACGGCGGCGGTGTCGGATTGGAGTTGCGAGATGATGGGGTGGGTGGAGAGCGAGTGAGCTAGGATGGCGAAGGAAATGGGGAAAATTAGGGTTAGAGTAATGAGATAGAAAGTTTTGGGGGATCGCTTGCGGATGGAAATTGATTCCTTGAGGATGTCGGAGACGCTCAAGCTCTGAAGCTTCTCCGCCTCTAGATCCATTGCACAAAAATTAGAGCTGGAAAAATTAAACGACAAGTGCAGATTGTTAACTGTAATTAAGGGAGTGGAAAAAGAGGGGAGAGAAATAAAGGCGGCAGTAGAGCGGCGGTGACGGCGGGAGGCGCCGCCTATGTGTTACAAGGATTACTCATTAGTCTACATGTAAAGTTGTTACTAATTATCTTGAAACCAACGATTTCATGGAGTTGGGCCGATGTGGACATTGTTGCTGATGCGGCCTAATAAGTCTGGCCCAATAGTAATGAGCAATAATATAAGATTAGGCTTAATTGCCTATTTTCCCATGACCTTATAATTTGCCATAAGAATCCATAAATGGAAAAAATTTCTTAATGTTCCCTGATAGAAGAATCCGGCCACATTACATGGCAAACACTGATGACGCGCCAATTACATGGCAATAAGCTATGGCATGTCATTCTTTTATTTTTTTTAATAATCTTATTTTAAATAAAATATACTAATAATTTGTTAATGAAAAAAAAACCCTACCCCTTTCCCAAACACCCGACCACCACCTCCCAAACTCGTGTCTTGAAGGTAGTACTGAAAATTAATTTGCAAAAATTAAGCCATTAATGCCAAATTTAATTCATGAAATTAAAGCTAACCACAAAATTAGGTAAATTTGTTAGTAAAATAATGACATAATTAAGCATCTCATCAAATAACACTAATTAAAACAACACAATAATAATTACAATACATTTTCATCATTCTCAATTTACTCAATAATCTCGTCTTAAAAGCTATGTCACTTTTTTTTAGGATAGCTATGTCACTTTTCTACTAGGAAGTTCTATACTTAATTTATACTAGGAAGTTTTATTATGGATGTAGAGAGTGTATGTTACTATGTAATATACATTTTCCTAAAATATAATTTTTTTGCAATAACAATGGAGCAAAAAAGTCTGTGGAATTTCATCTCGCCACATACATTTTCTGATCCCAAAAAATTAATTTCGAAATATTTGTAACTTACAAAGGTCAATATATTGAGAATTTTAGACTATTCTAAAAAAACTTTTGTGCGTCGAAGATTATCTGATAGTTCATTAGTTCTAATTAAAAACACTTATTTGTGTTATCTTCTCAAGTGTTTTATGTTTATTTGTGTGGTTGATATATAGAACTGCCTTTCAATCCAACTTAATCATTAGCAGCTGTAAACAGCATGAACATTGAATTAATATGTTATAGCACTCCTCCCCCCACCCAAAAAAGTAATATTAAATATCTCCATCGAAAAATAAACAAATGTATTTCTCACCATTTATCGAACTTGAATTCAAAGCCCAATTCCATTTATCAGTTTATTTAATTGATAAGAGACAACAAGAAATGCTAAAATTAATAATCTCCTAAGTTCAATATTGTTAGTTAAAGACTTAGATGTACTTCATATATATGAGTCAAATAATCATTCTCTGCAGTCTACACCATAAAAATAAAAGGGAAATTTGTAATAATTCCTGTCCAATCATTTAGTCAACATAATAAATAAGAAAGAAATTAGAAGAAAAAAATATATATAAGGTCATTTTCTTGAGTTGATGGTTTTTTTTCCTGTGGAAAAAAGATTATATGATGGAAAGAGAGGCTGGCAGTCCGCAGTAGTGGGGTTAGTAGTTAGGGAAAGAACCCAAGTTCCATTTCTCTTCAAAACACCCCTAACTTTAAACTTTTTTTTTTCTGTAAAATATCTCCAAATTTTCAGTATTCTTTAAAAAATATCCCCGACTCCCGTTTTTTATTAAAATACCCCTAAACTTTCAGTGTTTTCCAAAATATATATCATTACATAAAATTCGATAACAGAATGATGAGTTAATTCACCAAATTCTTAGGTGAAATAGTTTTTTTCATTTCACCCAACAAAGCAATGTCGTTCCTCCTAAGAATCTGGTGAGGTGATTCATTATTCTGTAGCCGAATTTTATATAATGGGATAATTTTTAAAAGAAATTAAATTGAGGACATTTTCTAAAAACGTTGAAATTAAAGTTGGGGTTTTTAATAGAGAATACAAGTTTGTTATACATTTTATCAAAAAAAAAACTAAAAAAAATGAGGGTTTTTGAAAAGAAGATAAAAATTATGAACATTTTGTGAAAAAAAATATTGAAAATTGGAGACACAAAACATGATTAACCCAATAAAATATGTAGCATAACATTTCTCACGTATTTTAATTATATTGTGTACGGAACATTTTGGCAATCTATCATAGATTATCCTTGAATTGATCGACGTCGATGTAAATTACCCTTAGTTTGATCAAACAATCAAGAAAATGGATGAAAATTAGTTAACTAGTCAATGAACGCAAAAAAATTATTAGTCAATGAACGCAAAATTGCTTATCTTTCAATGGTCACTATTTTGCTATTGGGAATCTTCTTTGTACTTATAATTTTTCCACGCCTTCTGGAATAATAGGTATAAAATGAATCTCTCGACAAAATGGGAAATTACGAAGAGATTTCAGCTGAAGAAAATATTTTAAAAGATTTTCCACTTTCACTCTTTATAATTAGGGTTTGCAATATTCCATTCCATCTCACTAGCATGCAGTGAGAAGTATTCGGTAGTCTTCTTCTCGAGTAATTTCCTCTGCAAAAACCTCTTGAATTTCTTCAACTTTCTTTCTTTCTCTCTCTCTCTCTCTCTCTCTCTCTCTCTCTTGAAGGCTGTAGTTTCTCATCTTTTCTTCTTGATAGATATAAGTTTAGACTATCCGTTTCTGAAAATCGAAGAAAATTGTAGGTTTAATTAATGCATTGTTATTATTTTGTGATATAATATGAATTAATTTCTCCTTCTATTTTGTGTAGATCGAACGTGCGTATTCCATGGGGAATTTTATCTCAAAAACACTGAATAAACCGAAACATGAGGGGATACATTTGGAACAAATAACCACGGCATATGATAATTCCTCACCTCTTTGTAAGTTCTTAATATCTTTCACATCAAATTAATAACGTGCGATTTATATTATTTCCATGCATAATTATGTATAATTTTTAAGAGCACATAATTTGATCTCAAGCAACAGAAAAGGAAATTAAGAGTGTTAAATATATCGACCATACGAAAATATATTTATTTATTTATTTTGAAAGGGACAAAGATATATTTGTTGAGTTATGAGTATGAATATATCTATCACGACATGGTTGCACTCGTCATATGGATTTGTCAGTGCATGCATATATTTCGTCGTCATTTTCTGGTGGATTTATTGGTTAGTACTTAGTAGACTTGAAGTCAACAGACATTGATTTTTTTTATTCTGGTTGTGGTTGTTAAAAAAAGTCGAGATGTAAACTAAATTTATTTTTTCAGTTGATTTTCGATGCCAGTAGTTATAGAAAATTCCATGTTTCTTTTCGGTCCCGAATGGAAAATTTCAAGCAAGATGAACTTTTTCCTCTTAATATTGGATTTACAGGTACAAACTTTTTATAAATAATTGAATGATATATTTCTTTTAAGGGCTGGTCTCCTCTAGGAATTGAATGATATAATTAATTTTTTATTTTTATAATCAGTATTAGTGAGGACTAATTAATTAATAAGTACTATATGAAATTAATAGTGAGAGATGATTATGATTTAAGTATCTAGTCTGGGTGTCATTGGTGAGTTGACGTACAACTTGGTCAAGTTTCAATCTTTTTTGCTCAACTCGTGGATAGCAAACTCAATAAGATCGATCGATGTGTTATCCATTAATTTAAAATACAAATTCACGCACCATAATAAAAGTTCATTTATGGTTATATTTTCATGAAGTTGAAGTAGACTTTGAACAAGCTTAGAATTGACAATATATTAGTGAATAATACCTTAAAATTATAAAAGTCATTCACTCATGAATTCATTACCATTTACAAGAACATGATATTAGTCCAACATGGACCCCTTAATATAAGTTGCAAAGCAAAGCAAGCAGCTTGTAATAAAATGAAGTAATCATTCTGCAGTAGGCAAAAGAAAATCACTATACAAAGCTGCATTGAAGGGTGATTGGGATGCTGCAGAAGAGGTATTGAAAAACGACGAAAGCTTGATGAAAAGTCCCATAACAGATGGAGGGGAAATTGCACTGCATGTTGCTGCTGTCGAAGGCCATCAAGATTTCGTCTCAAAATTGTTGCCTATGATGGAGATAGATGACGTCGGAATTCCCAACGGGAAAGGCTGCACCGCACTGTGCTTTGCTGCTGCTGTTGGCCACATTCGAATCGCTCAAATAATGTTGGAAAAAAATCCAAATTTGGCAACAATTAAGGGCGAAGAAGGGGTTAGGCCACTCTATATGGCTGCATTGCAAGGATTTTCCGAAATGGCTCAATTTCTCTACGATTACTCTCATATCGGATCCTGGACTCCCCAACAAAAAATCAACTTGTTGACGTCAGCAATCGACTCCGAGCTCTATGGTACTCTATTAATTAATTTAATTATAATATATACTCCCTCCGTCCACGAAATGAGTACCCATTTGGGGGTGGCACGGGTTTTAAGAAATTGATTAAGTGTGTGTGAGTGGAATAAGGGACCCATTTTTATTGTGAGTGGGATGTGTGGGGTACACTTACCAAAAAAGGAAATGGGTACTCATTTGGTGGACGGACCAAAAAGGAAATATGGGTACTTATTTCGTGGACGGAGGGAGTATATATTATTAATGTGTGTTACTTAGATCTGGCTAGGAGGATCGTGAATGAAGATAAAACATTGGCTGTAGCTGAAGATGGATGTGGGAACACAGCGTTGCAAGTGCTGGCGCAGAAGCCAGGATTTTGTTGCGACATGAATAGTGCAAGGAGGGGCGATCCTTACAGATTACTCGATTGTTTGTGGAATGCCGCCGAGTCGTGTGAAGAAGATACCGAAGCAGCCGTAGATACCAGCACATTATTCTTCATAGCGGCGGAATCCGGCAACGACGACTTCTTGGTGGAGCTACTCAGAAAAGACCACAATCTTCTCTACAAAATAAACGACAAGACACACAGCATATTCCACATCGCGGTTTTGCATCGCTACGTCAAAGTGTTCAACCTCATCTACGAACTGGGCGGCACCGGAGAACTGATCGCGACCTACGTCGACGACGAAGGAAACAACATGCTCCACTTGGCGGGAAAACTGAGCCCTCGGAATCAGCTAGACAGCATCCCCGGCGCGGCCCTGCAGATGCAGCGCGAGGTGGTGTGGTACAAGGCGGTGGAGAAGGTGGTGCGGCCGTCGTGCAGGAGCAAGAAGAACTCGGCGGGGCAGACGCCGCACGAGGTGTTCATCGCGGAGCACGGGCAGCTGATGAGGGAGGCGGAGAAGTTCATGAAGCAGACGGCCAAGTCGTGCATGCTGGTGACGATGCTGATCGCGACGGTGGTGTTCACGACGGCGTTCACGGTCCCCGGAGGGTACGACAACAGCACCGGGGTGCCCCTCCTGGAGAAGAAGAAGATGTTCATGGTGTTCCCGGTGTCGGAGGCGGTGGCCACGCTCTCCTCGCTCACCTCCATCTTCATGTTCCTCTCCATACTGACGTCGCGCTACTCCGACGAGGATTTCCTGATGACGCTGCCGTGCTGGCTCCTGCTGGGGCTGGCGGCGCTCTTCTTCTCCATCGTGGCCATGACCGTCGCCTTCTGCACTTGTTTGCAGTTTTTCGGGCATGGATGGGCGGCGACGGCGCTGCTGGTGTTGTTTGGCAGCGTACCGACCATGTTTGTGGCGTTGAAGTATCGTCTGTTGGTCACTGTACTACGCTCTACCTATGGCTGCACCTACCTGTTTCGTTCCTACAACCGCTTGCACTCCTAGCTACCTGCTACTACGTCTATATATAATTAAATAGTGTTAATAATAATTAATGTACCACAAATTAATTAGCTATTATGCATATGTATGTAATGTAAGATATATATACTACTATTGTTTGTATTCAACTTAAGTCTACAATTTCTTCTTGTGAATTATGTTGAGTTCGGATATATAGACAACATTAAGGTCTTGATTTGAAATCCAAATCTATTTGAAAAGAAGAAGAATAAATAAATAAAAGGAAAATAAGAGTCTCTTCTTGAAGGTAGCTAGTCTTTTTAATTTTTTGGGTATGGTTCTTTCTAGGTGTGTGGGAACGCAGGCAAGATTGAAAATGCACACGCGTTAAACGTTAAATCCATTTTTTTATTAAGGAGATACTATATCGTATTGCATTCCGTCTTTGCCCTCCTCTAATCTAGCTAACGGTAGCCACTCACTCATAAATAGTTTAGGAGAGATGAATCAAGATTGAAGTCTCAATGGCAAATTTTCTACTCCATCTCCCAAACAATTTCAGAGCAGTTTCCGTTTCTGCATCTGCTTCCTCTAATGGTCTCATCCCTAATCGATTTTCTTCAAATTTTGAGAAAAAGAATACAGTTTTCGGAATTATCTTGACTCTTAGCGATAGGATTCTCGGCTTTCTTTGTTCCAGATTCTGGGCAACTTGTGTGGCTAGTTACCCATAATTTATCGAATATCCATGTTTGCAAGATTATTGGACGCTGTAGTTACTGAGTTTATTATTATATCATGCCACACCAGCTCCCTCTCTCTTTTCTTTTTTGTCTTTGTCTGCTATAATAAGCTCTGGATTTCACAAAATCTTGGGATTCCCTTATTTTAATTTAGCTAGAGTGATAATCTTCTTCTTAATTTTGGGGTAAATTGTGTTCCTGTGTTTGTATTGATGTTCTCTTAGTGACTTATGGGCTGCTAGATTCTGTTTCAAAATGTTATCTTTGCATTACTTTTGCAAAAAATGTATTCCATACCATAATTTTCTTTTTTTCAATTCCTTTGTAAGAATCATAGGTTTTCTGATAAATTGTAATTAAAAGTTGACGCAAAATGGCTTCTTATTTGATTATGTGATTACGTTCCTTTGTTTTCAATTAAATATTGCTGCAGTCTCTAGGTGTAGTTGTGTTAGGATCTTGATTGAATTATGATATTTGACATGGCATTGAAAGTTGAGATGAGTGGTATAGTCAATTGGTTTGTTGAATGTTGCAAATGTAATGGTGTTGGTAATGTAGGATCAGGTCCTCAACAAGGGGGGCCAGTGATTCTTGAACTTCCTCTGGATAAAATTCGGAGACCCCTCATGCGTACGAGAGCCAACGACCCTCACAAAGTGAAACAACTCATGGATAGTATTGCTGAAATCGGGCTTCAAGTACCTGTAAGTCACCCTGTATTTTCTGAATTCTGCATTCATGGAGTGTAGCCTCATCTTATATAGACGTAGACGTACTAGTTTCTTATCCACAATGAGGACAATGATAGTAGTTCGTGGAAGGAAAATTTTCTGCATTTTGGTTGTGAGATTACATTTTCTTCCACTTGTCTTGTGCAGATTGACGTGCTTCTCGTAGATGGTGAATATTATGGTATGTTTTGCATATGCAGACTTATTTTCAACATATTTCATTTGATTCACCTGCGATCTGTATCTCCTTAGGTTTTTCAGGTTGCCACCGGTACGAAGCTCACCAACGGCTAGGGCTGCCAACCATACGTTGCAAAGTTCGACGTGGGACAAAGGAAACTCTAAGGTACTCGAGTTATGGCTAAATCTATGTATTCTGTATTATCACACTTGCACCATTTCTCATCTTGAAATTGCTGTATAAGTACTTATAAGAAACCCTGCCTCATTTTTGTGTTGTAGGCATCACCTTCGCTGACGGCTCGCCATGTAGCAGATGATCAGTAGTGGATGTACCTATATCTAGATGCAATCTTCTGTTGTACTAGTAAATAAACTCTGTATGGATAATCCATGTATATATGTAAAACAATTTTCACTCTCTCTCTCTCGACTTTGTATAAGCAAAAGAAGCCTGATTTTTACACTGGCTGAAGGAGATGGGCAATGTTATTACAGACAAAAACAAGTTGCACTAGGAACATAAATAATATGATCATCACAGTTGTAACAAATATACAAAATTGCTTCACGATTGTATCATCTCTTTTCATTTATACGATATAGGACCAGATCTCGACACAGCAAATCTGGGCAAGGGACTAGGACCAGTGCTAGCGGATGTGGACCCTTCGGCAAATTTCGATTTGCGGCTTAGACTGTAATCTAAGGGCCCAGATCGCCTCACATTCCGATTTCTACTATCAATGCTTCTTACACTGAAATTGTCCATCTCATACTGATCTTGGCCGTGGGTGGATGATGCCTTAGGATAGACTGGCTCGTTCGCGTTTGATTGTGGAGTTGAATCGCCACGTGGTTGCCTCAGTGACGGGGAACCATGGGCCAGGGATATGGCCGGAGAGTGCCTTGGTGAACCACTTATTAGTGCAAAGGGAGTGGAAGAATTCGAGTAGTATTGGCTGTAGATGGAGCGAAGAATGGTGTAAGGTACGTGAGACTCCAATGTGCTCCGTGGAATGTGTGGTGAGATCGCGCAGATTTGATCAAGAAAGATCAGCTTCGCCACAAGGTGAGACCTGCAGAAACCAGTATAATCGACATGAGTACATGTAGAGGGTTCTCTCTCTCTCTCATACAAAACACGTGCCAGCTAGTGTGAGGGATTGTTAATTAAATTATGACATTTTCAAATTACCTATTACTTTCACTCCAAGAATCCAGAATTAATCCTGCTGAGAACTTGATGTAAAGCTGCATTGTGGACTTTATGCTCGCCTCTATGGAAGAGTAGTTTTGTGCCTCAGGGTCTAAGGATTCACTAATGTGTCCATTTGAAAGAGAGTGTTTCTGTCGAAACTCTCTTTCGAGTCTTACGAGTTCACTTCCCGCAATCACTGCACATATGCACCTGGTAAAGGGATACTTTCAGTCTCTAATTTCAAGATCTTTCCTATATAACTTTCATAAAACAAGGGATTATTGCATACCTGGCTAAACAATGAACGTTGTTGCTGAAGCCACCAGTTTCAACGTTGAAAGCAGTTGTATACCAGATATTAGATGTCATAAAAGTTGCAAATAGATAGGGAAGTAAGCTCCACGATCCATCAGTTGCACCCCCAACCTCTTCCAGTATCAATCTAATCCATGCGAAGTCGTGATCACCAACCACATTTACAGAGTTCGCCACTCTTCTCATTCTCCTGATCTCCTTGTTTTCTGGTATATCATCAGGTAAGTGCTTTGCAACGCCTGTTAGTAGTGAATGAATCAGAGGAGCGCCTTCTTTTAGCACAATACCAGAAGCTTCTGCTAAAAGGGAATCAAAAGCAATGGCTTGCCCTGCCTGAATACAGAACCTAACCATAGTATCCATATCAACTATCTGCTTTATATTTGCTTCTGTTTCCATCCTATCACCAGAATGCATACTCCCTGCAACTGCCTCCAGATTCTCACGATTTGCACGCAATGTTGTGTCAATGCAGTTCAGGAGAGCTGCAGTGTGCTCTTTTAGCATTCGATCCAACCTGTCAACTCCATAGCTCCCAAAAGTTCTAACAAAGGCTTTCAATTCCGTTAGGTCGGTTACTGATTCGGCAAAGTATCCACCAACTGGCCTTGTGCTCTTAAAGCATCGATGAAGAGGTGCAAAGAGGATTCCGGCACCAGCCACATCCTTAACAATGTTTTCTATGTACCAATTGCATACAGCTTCAGTAGCTGAGCCTGTCTGCTGTTCAGCAGGTTTTTCAAACAACTGCAGAGAAGAAACGGGACCCGAGTAGGTCTCTGCAAGGAGAATTTCACGAATGCCATTCGTGAGGTCCATGCTGACATGCTGCTCTGCTAGATGAACTATGGAAGTATGTCTACGGATTAGCAACTCTAAGACTGAAGGTCTCTGAAGATCAGAATCAGTTTTCAGGACAGTGAGCAATCTCCTTTTGAAATTCCCTAGGATGCATTCTCTCATATACTGCAATGGAAACGAATTGAGAATTGAGGAGTCAAGTATGGTAATCGTAAAATTTCTCAAGAGTACTGAAATGTGCACTTACTTCTCTGAGAACAAAAACATGGTTTAAAACGCATATAGGCTCCATGTCATTCAGGACAGAACAGAGATTTGTCAACCTCTGCATCGCAGCTTCTAACCTGTCACCAAAACAGAAAATTGAAAATTCACCACCTAGATAGTATACAAGAAAAAATCATAAGAAGAAACTCACATTTTGATAGAGCTGTTATTTTCTGGATAGCTCTCGTAGCCTGGCAAATGAAAACCATACGAAGCTTTTGGAGACTTCGCTGAAGGAATGGATAATCTGGATGTCAAGTTCATGAGATTCGCTGCTTGGTCTGGGAGAAGCTGAAATTTACAGAAAATTAATACAAGATGAACAATATGCTAAAACTATTGTTCATAGCTCAGAAGCAAGCAGAGAAGTTGCAACCTGCATCTCCAGGGAACCAAATCCCCCATCCGAGTCAAGAATATTTATTAAACCTTCCAATCCTCCCATTATAGATTCAATAAGGGATTCAACATATAGAACTGCATCGCGGCCGATTTTAGTCACCTGTATGTAAAAGAGTTGAAGTCATGGACTCTGACGGGTGTTCTTGCAGTAAGAAAACTGTAAGAAAATAACACCACTTATTGACTACGACTTGAACCAACATGAGGCACTGAGAAGATACCTCCTCTGGAACAATTGGTGAAGCACATTCTGGAAAACTGCTAGCAACACCAAGCCAAGCACAGCAATGCTGAGGACGACCCTCAGGCCCAAACATGGTGTTGCGGAAAACCTACAATACCAGTTGAGTCAGCTTTAAAGTACATACTCTTCTTAAGAGATTTTGTACACTGTGCAACTTACGGTTGTAAGATGTTGATGGTAGAAGTAAAGTTTCTTCAGACCCCCAAATTTTGATAATTGAGTTTCAAGCTCATCAACACATCTGCATATGTGCAAAATGTGTCAATTTTTCATGCACAATAGAGTAAGAAAACCTTGCATTTTCTACTGATCGGTCTAGTGGTTGTAGTAAAGAGAAACCGTGAAACATTTTAGATAAGAGGAAACTAGAGAATCAAACCTAAGAAGCTTGCCAAGACAACTACATCAATTTTGTTCAAATTATTAAGAAATCAGGCAGTGTGTACAATATTCTTTCACAAGAAGTTTAAAGGGAGAACCTGGACCAATTGTATGCAGCATTGCCTTCTGACAGTAACCCCTCTTTGCCAGTGGATACAGTAGCTTTCTCTAAATGTCTAATGTTAATTGATGAACGAGCAGAAGTGACAATCATCAACACAGTTAACCAATCTTTGCGTAACTCCTGAATGTCAGAAAACAATCCGTAACTAGAAACAAAAATATACTTTAGGAGAAGTGGTGAAGCAACAGTATTTCAAAAACTGAACTTGAAAAACCGTAGGTTGATCCAATGAGAAGCACGGGAATAAACAGCTTACCGATAAATCACATGAGATTGCGGAAATATTTTCTCCCTGAGGTTTTGGTATGTTCTCTAGATGCTGAACAATCCTTTGGAAAAGTCCCTTTAAGGTAGCATCTAGATCAAGTGCCACCATTCCAGGAGTGCCAAGCAGGAAACGGATTCTACCAGCACAGGATGATAGGTACGATAAGGCATAGCCTCTAATAGCTGAGAGAAAATAAATTTCTAGATTTAGTAATAAATCAAATAAAAAAGAAAGTTCAGACTATACTACTTTGTTTTATCCAGCAACCAATGTTAGCATTGACACACTATTGCTGCAATACATGTTTAAGTCTCAGGAGCGCTCTAGAATGCTACAATCCAATGGTAAGTTGAAGGTATTATCAAGCACATATAGATTCATTAACTTCCACGTATTGATATCAATTTTGGAAGTTAATTACTGCAACGAATGAAAATTTAGCATTATACTAGGTCACAGCAGAGACGGACAAAATATTACAGTCTGATGCAAATGCAACATAAGGTTCAAGGTCTGAAGACTTCCTTGCAAGGAACCTAACCTGCAATATACTTACGGACCAGACAGCAAAGCCGGTCCATCCCGTCCAATAAGAAACCAATGGTTGGGTCATTTGGATCCTGTAATTGTAAAGCAGGTGACAAAGATGAAGTGTTTAGATGCAGACAATTACTGAAAATCGAGAAAGATAAATTGGTTATCTAATAATCAGTACAGAAAACAGATCCAATAAAGAACTATCCCATGACAATAATACAATTGAAAGAATTTTTTCTTACAGTTTCTACTGGCACAACACGAGCTGTTTTGGATTTAGAAGATGCTACTCCGACATGCTGAAAGTACCATAGAACCTCACTCTGTGCAAAAGCTAAGGCAGAAAAAACCATCTGCACAAGCAACAGCAAAAAAACCTTTATATATACCATTGATTTGCTGGCATCTAACACAATGTAAGTGAATTACTTGCTCCATTCTTTCTCTGATCCTTTCTCCCTCAAACAAGATACATAATCAGAATGAGGAAAAAGGAAATTCATTCAGAAATTGGAGTCTTATTTGCAAAACTATACTCCTCTAGAACCAGATTTCATGTCTAAGAAATCTATACATCCTTGTCTTAATAAGAGCTTTTAAAATACACAACTCTTATTGGAAAATACAAGAGAACATGCATATGCCATAAACATGCACACCTGGATATTAGGAGCCAATAAACTAGGTTGATCAGTAAAGAACAGGACCATCCTTCCGATTTCCTGCTTCAACATTATTCTCCTTTCATGGTGTATGGCATCACAGGAGTATAGGGCTTGCTCGTGTACCTCACTGGCACAGTCAAAAACCACATCAAAAGGTAATTTGAAGGGCTATAAATCACAATTTCACAAAAGATCCAAATAATACATAACAGATCTAAGAGGAAAACATCAGAGAGAAAGCTGAACTTATGTCCAAACAAGAAAAATGTTCGTGCTGAAAATGAAATGAAGCTATGTGTAGAAGTTTCTGAATACAAGTAGTTGCCAGTGCATCTTTCTGTGTGCTATATGCAGATTTTCCAGCGATATGGGATATTATAGGCTGGGAAAACAATGTTGGCATTTCTTCTGATCTTTTTTTTTTTTTTGAGAAGAATTTCTTCTGATCTTTATATACAAAAGCATTAGACTATGCTTCTTCCCAAATAGACAGACAGTCACCAGATAACAATGAACTAAATAAGAAAGTCTGCATGCAATACCTGATCATTTTCTCTACCTGCTTTGCAACACTATACTCTAGATCTGCTTCTTTTTGCTTCGTTCGTCCAGACTTTGCCATCCTTTTCGATTCCAATATTCGTGGTAAAACATATAACTGATAGTCCTCATGCAATAATATATACTGCACAAACAAAATGGAAGGGTTAGAGAAGCTGTTCTTACTAATCCTCAAAGAAAGAAAGTCACGATCACCTAATTTGACATTTGAAATAGATGACAAGAGACAAAACTATATCCTTAGGATTCAGGAAAAGCTGAGTTAATTTCAGAAATTTTCTGTGCATTACTGGGCTGGGGACTAAAAAACAATATCCAATCTCGACATGAATGGTAAAGAACAAAAAACTTTACCATCTATTAAAGGGGGAGATTGGTAATTTTACATGTAGCTGGTCATGGGAGGTGCAGAGAAACCTAGTAAAATCCTCTTCACCACATTACCAGCAAATTTATTGTTGTTGTGCAATATTTTCATTGCTTACAGTTTGATTATAATAAATTAGTAGACTCAAACCCAGTTTTGTTATAACTTTTACCAAAAAAGCCTCATTATCAACGTGTAATATAACTAGCCACCCTAATGCATACCTGTAAGCATCAGGATAATCAGGTTTGCAGCAAGGAATATATAAAGTATAGAACATTTTAGTTTCATTAAGAATGGCTAAGGGAAAGAGGTTTGAAGGACTAGCAGTGATCTTTTCCTTGCAAAATGAAAAATACAAAGGCACAAAGGTGTCCTTTAAGTGTAACGGACATAGGACTTACTTCATCCCTGAATAGTGTAAGAACTAAGTTTTCCTTCAGCACAACCTGATATGAGAATGAAAACAAACATGAAGGACTGTTAGCTACAAATAGAGGACCCTATCCAGAATACCATGGAGAACATAATAATAAACATTATAAAAATAAAGAAGAAAAGGGTGGCAACATAGTGTACCAAGGCAATGTCAATACTGGTCACTCTAAGAAGCTCATCTGGACAAACCAAATATCCAAAAAGCACCCACTCACGATATGAAGTAACATTTGCAAGGTCCTGAGCTCTCTGCATATATTGTAAAAGAGGTAGAGACTCAGTTGTGTTCATTGCATAGCTTTCTTTGCAGATACAATCCATCAATTCCATGTTAAGATGCATCAATATGAAAAAAGAGTACTTGTTACCATTGGATGTGCAGAGTTTGTAAGTATGTCAGGGTATCTAGGATGAAATGGGCTTAGAAAACCCTCATTCCACAACTTCCTTGTATCTGTAGATAAAAAGATAATCGGGCCCACAGCCTCTAAAACCTGATATAAGAATTTGTATAATCAACCCGCTGAACAGTTCAAAAACAGCACAAGCTAACTCTCTATTACTGAAAGTTAAGGAAACAAAGTGCCATGAAGATAATTAATTAACATTGGTTGGAGCGCTAAGAAAGGATCTAAGAGAAATTTAATCTTTAAAGGAAGAAAAAGTAGGCTGAGAAAGAGAATATAACCTCTCCAATCCTAGGACTGACAAAATTAAGATCTTCATGTAACCCCTTGAATGGTGGATCATAAGAATCTACAAATTGAATTAATCTGGAAGTCAAAAGGGAAAAGGAGATTAGCAGAGTTGTAATAAGAAATCTGGCATTCAAGAAAGAAAAACAGATAAACAGCAGTTTATAAGACCTTTCATTTATAGGAACCTGAAGTTTATGTAGTCCAATCAATCACACATCATCTACAATAGCATATTTCTTCAGAAAGAATATGTTCTAATGCATCTAGAGACTGGACTCCTGAAAGTCTGGAAACCCACCCGAAAAAGTCTTATACAAGATCAGAAGTTGTCTCACCTATGGTAAAAGTCACAATCACGATCATTCCTTGCCATGGAGTACAAAAGATTGTATGTTTGCAGCATCATTTTCCTAGGTATCTGTAATGCAAATATTTGTGCATGTAAGAGATAAAATCAACATTTTTTAGCTGTAAATATCAAAGGAAACAGATCAGTGATGTCTGCCACAGACTTGCCTTCTCAGAAAATAGGTTAACACGAACAAACGAGCAAAAGAGATCCATAAACGCATGTAGTATGAGAGAGTTCTGGTGTGGCTGCAAGGAAAGTGGTCAAACTATTAAAAATATTTATTGGTAATACAATCACAATGTCAATAATAATTTTTTGGAGATTATCATCATGGGTCTATCTTTTTTTAGAGAGAAAATACTTTCTCTAAATACATAACCTTAAATATTTAACCATCACATGGGTAATGAAACATTGGTACATCTCCAGCTTTTCAACAAGAAAATTAAAACTGTTTCCCGTTCCATACCAGCAAGGTAATCACAGTACTGCTTAGGTCCAGAATAAGCCGCAAAGATTGTTCTCGGAATGTCATCAGGTCAAGAAGTAGCTGATCCAGAAAATGGAAATAACCATTAAATAAGTAAGATACAGCAAAAATTGAAATCAGACAAGCTAGCGGGAAATATAAAAAAAATAATAAAAAATAAAATAAAATAAACTTCTGAAGTTTCTTGTATGAACATTCACGCTTTTTGTGAATGAGTAATGAGTATGCCTGGAAAGTACTTAAGCACAAAATCCTGAATGATTGTTCCCCTAATTTAACCAAGTAGTAGCAAATACAAAAACAAAAACAAAGCACAATAGTCTTCAACAAATAGTTACTCTGCAGTAAACTTTTAGATAGAAGCAGCTTGTTACCAACCATAATGGCTATCCCTGTCAATTATAAATAGAATGCCATAAAATGTAATATGACAAAGCATAAAAACATAGTAACAGCCAGTAAAATTGAAATAAGACAAGCTAACCGGGGGGGGGGGGGGGGAATACTTCTGAAGTTTCTTGTATGAACGTTTAATTCTTTTTGTTAATGAGTATGCCTGCAAAGTACTTAAGCACAAAATCCTGATTGGCTTTTCCCCTAATTTACCAAATAGTAGCAAATACAAAATCAAAAAATAAAACATAATAGTCTTCAATAAATATTAAATAGTTAGTTTGTAGTAAACTTTTAGGCAGAAGAGGATTGTTACCAAACATAACAGCTATCCCTGTCAATTATTAATAGAATGCCAGTAATATAACTAAGCATAAAAGCATATTAATACTCCCCCACCCCAACAGGAACAAGAACAACTCCTTGAATCTTGTCTGGTGATTAAGAAATTAAGAAATATAAGGCAACACTAGCAATCACTTACCTGAATCCATGGCTCCATGCTCTGTAAATGAACCTCAGCACTATCATTAATAGCATCCAAAGCAAGCTTATCAACCTACACAGAATTTCATGAAACTCTGACACTTTAAAGCCAATTCAAATGACAGAAAATTGAATACAATGTTTTCGAGACCAACAAAAAGGATCTAGAAGTGCTACCCGTTCGAGCTGCAGCTTGCTGTGATGTTCAGGAAACTTCTTCTCTAGCAAAATACAAATCTTCGGGTGGTTAGGGAACAGACCGGCTTTCCAAAATGTTTCAGAGTAGATATGATTAACCAAATCAGGATAATCCAAAATCTGATTAAGTCTATACATTTTAGCCATTAGCCCTTCAGCTACATGTGTGAGCTGGTAAACCCATTGCATGTTCAGACCCTTCTGTGATGAGCTACTTGAGTTTTGACTAGCCACTCCTTCGGCTCCACCATTACTCCTGGATGCTGTGTCAGGACCTAAGTACTCAGTCCACCTAGTTGGACCCTCCCATTCTCTTGACCTCACTGATCCTTGTGCAGATGATAATACATCTTGAGCTGGGAAATGCGGCCTGGACTTTGCCATCCCTGTTGCTCTCAAGCAGATTTCTCAACCAAGAACAACTCTTCTTCCTGCTTCATGCCACCATCTTTCAGAGATCAGATAATTTGTAACATTATTCAAATTCAAATTTCGTGTTAATTTTCTATAAGAAAAATAAATAAATAAATAACTCTCCAGTAATCTGAAACCAACTCACATTTCTTTAACACAGAAGAATTCACTACTTTTAGGATGGAATCAGAAACCTCACATCGTATAAACATGTATTATATCTAATCAACTCACGAATTAACTGGCATGCCACAGCTTCAGCATAAAAATATCTCGAATTCCTATATGCAATTACAACAATTAGACATCCCTGGACTCTTCTATCCTATTTTCTAAATGTCGTATGAAACAAACAATAAAACACAAAGCGAACAACCAATTCCCGATCATGACAAGCAATTGAGCAGTCCCCGCCGTCAACCTCAAACAAATGCATTTGGTAATTACGCACAAACAATAAGTAATTAGAAAATTCTGTCTCTGCGTATATGATAGAGAGACGGATAGAGGGAGACGATAAGAATATGATTAAGTTGAAATGAGAAGTAGCGAAGTTACTTGAGCTCCGCAACAAAATTGAGCGCGAGAGGCAACAGCTTCAGGGACTTCAGATCTATCTACTGCTACTTCAAGTATTACTCTCTACGCTATAAATGCCGGTAGTAGCATAAATTACTCAAATATATAGAGTAGAGTATGGAATTTACAGTACACTAAAGCTCCAATACGAGACAACCAAGTTGACGATGAGAGAGATAGAGAGAGAGGATGCCCTTCTTTTCCTATTTTAATTTATTTTTCTGGAAGGCTTTCTCTCTCTGGAGCAGATTGTAGAGAGAGAGAGGTACCGGAGAACTCCAAAAAACAAGCCCCGCACGATCCATCGGGCCAAATTTATTTTCCTTTTTCTTTTTTTGGACAAGAGGGAGAAAATATGGACTCCGAGTATTAACTATTAGGGGTTATTGCCCCTAAATACATGAACTATGACTAAATTCTAGTTTATAACACCACTTTTAGATTTTGCCTCATAATACATCACCTTTCATTTCTTTCTCAAATCTCCCATGACCAAAGTATGGATATTCAAAGAATTACCCCATTATAAAATTTATTGCATTTTGACCCCTAAAACTTTTGTTTTGACTAAAGACAATTTATACCCAAAATATGAATAAAATTTGGCTTGAATGGTATATCGGCTGGAAACTTTCCTCGTGCCCGATAGATTACCTGGTAATCTGGGTCTGGACTGTGAGACAACGCCACGTACTATCAAGCAAAAACAGAGAAAAAACAGTTTAAAAGATCCTTGTTGAAAATGGTATCAGAGCGGGTTTTTATAGAGGAATTATATTATTTTTAATTTATTTTATGATTAACCCATGTGGGAGGAGACTCCATTAAAAGTTTATGGATCCGGACGAGTGTCCGAGATGTGTACACTACAGGAACTCTCTCCAAAATCTGGAGATAGAGATGGGTCACTTTATAAGTGATCTCAGGTGGAACAATCGAGCCCTCGTGACCAACCTACGACGAGGAGGAGATATTGAACTTATTCGCGATATCATCGCGAGTATCCAGAATTATCATGAGCATCTCATGAGAATGGTCTCAGCCAGAGAGACCATTGAACAAAACATGGCGGATGCCCATTGGTCCCACTACTGATGGAACCAAAAGACAAGGCGAGCGTAGCTTTCCCAGGCTACCAAAAGATCGAGCCAAGCTCTTCCGACAACGTCAATTTGCGGGAGATCCAAAAGACGGTGGAATATTATGGCGTCAAGCTGTACGATCTACCGATGGAGCTGAGCAGAATATCACTCAAACAAGAGGAAATATTAACCCTCTTGTGTGATATCCAGAAAAGAATGAAGGAGATCGAAAGGCGAAAACCATGTTCCGGGAAAATTCGGAAGCAATGGTCCAACGACCCGATGAATTCCCCTATATTTGATGCAACACCCAAGGAGTTGCAGCCGAAGGATATAATCCGAATCATGAAAGGCAAATATCATGAATAGCCTTGACAGAATCGGATTAGAAGATCTACAGGAGTTAGCAGAATCCTTTGCTAACCTCAATATGGTGGATCTAAAGATGAACCAAGGAGATGAGGTGCCCAAAACCGAGCACCAAGAAGAAAGTTCGTCAAAAAGAGGTGGGGCTTCAGATGATGCAAGCCATTACCAACGAACCAAAAGACGCAGGCCACAGATGCGGGATACTCCTGTAGGGAAGGCCACACTTGAACCAATCCATCCATATGGATTGATTCTCAACCTCGACGAAGCCAGTTTCAAAGATTGGGAGGATCTCATCGATGAATGGGCTTCAGCTTTGAATATCGTAGTCACCACGATTGAGTACGATAAAAAGGAGTTTGCCAAAATCTTCGAAGCAAGTCTGGGAGGAATGGCAAAACAATACTGGGAAAAAATCGAAAGCTCAGCCAGGGAAGAACTGTTTTCTAGCACTAAACCTTATGAAATCATTAAGGAGGCTACTAAACAGATCAAGATTCATTTCTTGGGAATGGGTTTTTTCGAAGGATCCGCAGAGGAGAAACGCAAGAAATATCATCAAGCACTCTACAATCTAAGATTAATAGTGCTGGAGCCAAAAGCTCTTGATGAATTTCTACGTCTTTATACCCTATATGTTCATATGGGAGTAGTTGATGATACAACCGCCAAGGACCTCTTTTTCACAAAGTTTCCAAGTCCATGGAGGGAGATGCTCATCAACGAATATGTATCACCGGGAGAATATCCCCTTGATAGTGCCTCAAGAAGGATGTCCTATGTCCACAAGAAGCTGTCCGAATGGTGCCAGAAGGCGGCGGACTTAAGGAATCTCAAGAAATTGAGAAGACTCAACAAGAAGTCCCCATTGATGTGCGACAACATTGATCTTCCAACAGAGATTGGTGCCGAGTTGCTGTATCAAAGGAGGAGCCGAAAAGAAACATAGGTATCAACCCTATGAAAAGAAGTCCAGAAGAAGTTCTTGGAAGCCAAGAACTATGTGGACCAGACAGAAGGCACGCTCCTACAAGTCAGGCCAACGGAGCGGACCATCCAAAAACCGATTCTCAAATCAAAAGAGAATCCCGGCGAGAAAAACTTTCAGGCGCACTCAAGCCAAAGCAAATGAAAGTTTCAAGGATTGCAACTGCTGGACGTGCGGTGCAAAGGGGCATATTTCAACCAATTGCCCAGACAACGAGAAAAGGGAGATGAGAAGATTCGAATCCACCCCGGATATCGAAGACGCAATCTTCTACCAGAAATTGATACCCGTGTATCAATTCGAAGATATATCCTCTGATGAGAGTATATATGAACAAGAGGAGATCTTTAGTTCTGAAGAATCGGAGATGACCGATGGATCAACCGGAGCCGAGTCAGACTAAAGAAGAACACGAGGTCCACCACACTCAAAAGGAGGATCAGAGTGGATTTACCAGCCATTTCCTGATTCCACAGAAAGAAGTGGTGAAGCAGCTCGTGAAAAAACTCAAGAAGGAAACCGAAGAGGTTCAAACCTACCAAGGGTTTTCTAATGGAAGATTGAATCGAGTTTTAACTAGCTTGATTCCAACCAAGAGGAAGCATCATGTCTATTTTGGCGTCACAAGCCAAGAAACGGCGCTTCCAATTGAGATCACAAGCAACCAGGTGGAAATCCAGTTGGTTCCGGCCGAAAATATTAGGCAGGATCTCAAGAAAATGAAGCCAGAAGTCGCTAGCACGATGAAATGGATTCATATTGGAGCAATTCAGTTGGTAATCAAATCTTCCCTTTCCCCAGGGACAGACCAACCAATTGATATCGCACTCTGCGATAAAAGGGTCAGAGATGCTAGAGAATCAGTAATTGGAGCTTTTTCAGGCAATCTCTATGCCAAGAAGATTATAACCGAGTTCTATCCACAAACCGCTTATAATCTGCAAGATTCATCCTTCAGTCGAGCCCTGACTCTCTATCAGGACTACAAAAAGAAGGAGTACATGACAGATGGAAACAGGCCATACTCACTGACTTATCAAGTCTCGTATGCCCTATCAAATTCCCATCATACGGAGTTATTTCTGGGAAAAGAATTTATTGAAATTCCAGAAATATTCAAAGAAGTAGCCAAGGCAGCCCCTCCAAACCGAGTGGAAATTCCCCAAGTCAGGGAAATCGACATCGATGTAGGAGACAAACCGGTGCTGAGTCATACCCAGAGTCTCAGACTGGGAGCACCAAGGCTATCATTCCAAAGGAATAGGCTAACTTCAGGGCCTATAACAAGAAGTTTCTCTCATTCCTATGAGAGAAGGGCGATCCAGGAAACACCAGTCCCAGAAATGAAGGTCAAATTCAAATGCCCCGAAGGATGGAGACAGGTTTCCACAAGAATTGATACAACCAGCATGGAGAACAAGTTTCCCTGCAGTATGTTGTATTATCTGGTGAATCCAGGCGACAACCGATACATCGGAACCCTAGAGGTTGGAGGTTTTGAAATTCAGACCGAAGGCCAAGCCGGACAAGAAGCGGATGTCCTGTTCTTAGGACGAAATTTCCTTGACAAATACAAACCATGGTCATGGAAAGCAGGAGGAATGGAGATCACCATTGGACGCCAAAGAGTGATGATCCAATGACAAGTCCATTCTCAATATACATCTCTGTTGGGATGTTATACGAGAAATACAAAGCAGAATATTTTGCTGCTTATGTGGATTCAGGAGCGGGAATCTGTACAGCAAAACGAGGAGTCTTTCCAATAGAAGTGGAAGAAGATCTACCTCGAATTGCAGGAAGGGATTTCTCCAAGAAGATTTTACTCTTATCAAAGGGAGTAAAACAGGCGGAAATATTGATCGGCGGAGCAGGACAGACACCTTGGTACAAGGTCAAAACTCCACCAATTTATTTCCATGATACCGGAGCAGATATATTATTCGGAAATAATTTTCTGCAAAGCTTCAAGCGGTACATACAAGATAATGAGGCCAGGAGGCTAGTGTTCACAACCAACTGTGACCACAAGATCATTGTGCAAAGGCTCCAAGGAGCTTTTCATCGTTCAATGCCAATCAACTTTCGCAGCAAGCGTGGTGATGATGGCAGACTCCGGAGACCTCAAATGAAGGATCAAAGGAGATTCGGAGAAGTTTTGCTCAAATGCAGAACTGAGGGATTCCCACATCTCTCTGAAGAGGAAATTCAAATCCTCAAAGTCTCCCTGATATCACACCAAGATATCAAGGAAGAAGAACAGGTGTCCATTGCCGACGTCAAAAGGAGAATCCAGAAGTGTTACCACGAGAATCCTTTGGCATGGTGGGACAAGAACCAGCTCAGAGCAACCTTGAAAGTTAAAACTGGAAAGGAGTATGAGTTCGTTAGGTTTAGACCTATCCTGATGAACACTCAAGATCAACAGGATATGAGGAGCATAATCAAGGAACACCTTGATTTAAAGCTGATCGAACCAGGAAAGTCGCCTTACAGCAGTCCTGGATTTCTGGTGAGAAATCACGGGGAGATCAAGCGAGGAAAACCAAGATTGGTCATTAATTATAAAGGGATTAATGACATTCTTGAGTTTGACGGATATTTCATCCCAAGCCGAGAACACCTCATCAACTGCATTAGAAGTGCAAGGGTATTCTCAAAGTTCGATTGCAAATCAGGCTTCTACCAGATTCGCATGGAGGAAGGGAGTAAGAAGTTCACAGCCTTCTCAACTCCACAAGGACATTATGTTTGGAATGTCATGCCAATGGGGTTAGCCAACGCGCCTCAGATATTCCAAAGGAAAATGGATAATCTCTTCAAAGATTATTCTTTGTTTATGTTTGTTTATATTGATGACATCCTTATTGCATCAAAAAACATTCATGAACATGTCAGGCATCTGGAGATCTTTGCGGATGTTTGTCAACAAGAAGGACTAGTACTGTCAGAAAAGAAGGCAGTCATAGCCACCCAGAAGATGGAGTTTCTGGGAATCGAGATCGATGAATCTGGGATAATCCTACAAGACCATATTGTGGAAAAAGTCCAGGGATTTCCGGAGGATCTCAAAGAAAAGAAGCAGCTCCAAAGCTTTCTCGGAGTTGTTAATTTTGCAGGGATGTTTATTAAAAACCTTGCAGAACATAGAAAGATCTTCAGTCCACTTCTGAAGAAAGATGTTCCATTCATATGGAAGGAGGAACATCGGGAGGGTATGAAGAAGTTGAAAGAGATTTGCAAAAATCTCCCGAAACTTTCAATACCACAAGACGAGGATGACTTAGTCCTCTATACAGATGCAAGTGATTTCTGGTGGGCAGCCGTACTCACAAAGATCACCCCTTATGGAGAAGAACCTTGCAGATACTGTAGCGGTCTTTTCTCCGAAGACGAAGCTGTGCGATGGCACATCAACGAGAAGGAATTCTTTGCAGTGCGAAAGGCGTTTAAAAAATGGCCGCTTTTCTTACTTGCTAAGAAATTTGTTTTGAAAGTAGATAACACTAACGTTAAAGCTTTCTTAAAAAAATAGATTGAATCTAAGCCTGAAAAATCTAGATTGCTTAGATGGCAAGCCGAATGTCAATATTATGATTATGATATTGTCGTTTTAAAATCTGATCAGAATGTTCTTGCAGATTTCCTTACAAGGGATGGAGCTCCCTGAAGTGGAGGCCATCGAGGCAATACAGGGGCAGCTCTTTGCAAGTCTAGAGCTGCTACAACAAGAATGGCAGAAGTGTGTACTACACACTAAACAAGCTGGAAAGATACAGGCGGCTGACGAAGCCCAAGTATCCAACCAAATAGATGATTGCTTCATGAAGATGTTCAATCTTCAGGAAGTACTCAACAAGCCGCTCTTGCGCGTTGTCCGTGAAAACCGGGCTAAAGCAATGCTTTCCGTACAGGGCGGATTACCTGTAGCAGGGGATTCAAGTACCCCTAGCACAAGTCCTGAGAGAATGGCTTTACAGCCGGACGCTCGAGGAAAAGATGTTGTTAAGGGGTCACTCCCTGAATCAACATGTCAACCCACCACCTCTGGGGTAAAAGAGGGAGAAATCAATCTTAGGCCAATGACTGGCCAACTTAAGATTGATACTAATTTTGTTGATATTTCTCCTTCTTGGCAGATTTATCAGGACAGATGGGAGAAACTCATCACGAGAAAGGGCATTAATCCGGGAAATTGCCGGGTTGATGTTGCAGGGAGATACCCTAGGATCTGGACAACTCCGGGAGCTAATCCAGACCACATCAAGGAATGGTATGAGTTTGGGGCTTTGGCCTCAGTTTATACCACTGCTCCAGCCTTCAACGAAATTAAGGGTCTACCCAAGTGGATCCAGAGAACAGTGTTTGAAGCCTGGGAGAACAACGAGTCCCTAAAACGGGGAGACGTTCTGGAACTGTACTTCTTCAGCGCAGCACCAGAACCTGTCGGAAAAGGAGTCTATGAAGCTTTTCATTTTATCAAGCTTCGGAGACCAGATACAGGGGCCTTGAACCGGATCAAAGTTCCTGATTTTCAAGTTCCAATCGCCTCAACATTCACGGAGGACCAAATCTCCACGAGACGAGCATGGGGACTTTGGGTCTGTCTCACAGAGATGGACAAAATGAAATCCAGGTTTAAATTCTTTCAGAGTTCAGATCTGGGAACGTTCTTGGTCAACACAATGACGGGAACAACAACTGAGTTTGCCGAAAAAACTTTCGAGAAAAAGAGGCAAACAATATGGGACAACAAGATTGCGGGGAGCAAAGAGACTCGTCGCAAATTCTGCAACATGGCTCATTTGGGCCAGTGGATCGAGAAAATCTGCGACCAATGTTCGTCGCAGAAAGAACCAGAATTCGGCAAAGGTTTCTTCCCGAAACCAGACAGAAGGAGGTTCCGGTCTGATGAACATGACAAACATCAGACTCCAAAGGGGAGGACCCCGCGGGCACCAAAAAAGTAAGGTGGCCGACAGAATTGAGTGAATCATGTGATTCACAACAAGGATCGCACCCACAAAAGAAACGACAAAAGTGGGTGAAAGAACAGGAGGACCACTCACCAAAAGCTCTAGGACAAAAGTGAGTGGAAAGAAAAGCAGCCGGCCCCTACCAGCATTATCACAAAGCGATAAAGCAAGGGCCCATCACATGTGACAACACCAACAAGTGTCGGCAATAATGGCCAACAAAAGAAGGTGGAGGTCAATTTCAAGCAAGCTGGCCACGAAGAAAGCATCCGAGGCCAACTACCAAGCAATAATAGAGGGTATCAGACCTCTATAAAACCACAAGTGCTGGAGAGAAGAAGGATATCGGAAAAATCACAACATTTTTCACACACACAACTTCCTCTCTCTAGAATTATCTTTGTAATTTTAAATTCTTGTTTTCAAAGTTTTTTTTTAATTTTAGTTTTAGTTTCTTTTATTTTATGTACACAAGAATCGGCTACTATGAGTAGCTGAACAAGTTGTCTCCTCCCTTGGGGGATATTTTATGAAATAAAATTAATTATTATATAAATCCTCTATAAACGCTTTGTTTTTGTCCAACTATTCCGGGTTGAGTAAAAATATTTTCTTTATTTTTCCAACAAAGTATTTAGTCGGCACTTAGTGAAGGAGAAGGGTTGCAACCATCTCTTGCGAGTGTGTGGTTGGTGCGTGCCGGGGAGGCAGACGAGCCGTAAAAAGCAACGAGACCGACTCCTGAAGAAGACCAGTCGACAAAGGTATAATGTTGGTTAAATTTAAGATTTATTTCGAAGTGTTACGGAAGCATGTTGGGCCTGATTAATTGTTAAACTGTTTTAAAATCATAATATGGGTATTCTGTCTTGCTTTAATTGTTATGGGGTTATTCTGTAATTTTGATTATGTTTGGGGTAGTTTTAGAATTTTTCAGAAATTCTTATGGGAGAAATCAGAAAAATAATAAAAGTGGTGTATTATGGAGCAAAAACTAAAGGTGATGTTATATTCTAGAAAATTGGGAAAGTTGATGTATTTATTGGCCAATACCCCTAACTATTACCCCGTTTTTTTCTTGCAATTTCCCCCGTGTCCTTTATTTTTTTTGAGGGAACTTTTCTATTAGGAAATTTCTCGGATTTTTTTTGGGTTAATTGCCCATAAAATATCAAACTTTCATCCAATTCTGGTTTTGCATACAAACTTTAAACTGTAGCGTGATAATTACTAAACTTTTAATTTTATCTGATTTTGCTACTAATCTAAATTCCGGCCAAATTTTGTCCAAATTCCATGCCAATATTTGACGTGTCGTATTTATTCTTGTGTGCCAAGTAGTTCGACTCATTTGCTTTTTTTAAATATTTTATTGCAAATAACATGTACAAATCAAATTAGTCGAATATTGGCATAGAATTTGGACGAAATTTGGCCGGAATTTAGATTAGTAGCAAAATCAGATAAAATCAAAAGTTTAATAATTTTCGCGCCACAGTTTAAAGTTTGTATGCAAAACCAGAATTGGATGAAAGTTTGGTATTTTATGGGCAATTAACCCTTTTTTTTACCATCGCACTGCGTAAACAAGGCAAAATCCCGACTTCTTTTAACTGTTTTGCAGATTCTATCTCCGGATGGAATTATATTTTAGAATTAAACCGATTTTATTGGTATCTAGCAAATTTAAATTGTTACGTAGCGATTAAAACTTCACATGTACTGAGTAGAATTTAGCCATTTATAACTGAAATTTAACAATGAACTAGTGCGGCTATTTGTGCGATGCATGATAAATATTGAAATTAAATAATATATTTAAATAAATATAAATATTAAACAAAATCAAACTATAAATTTTCAATTTTGTGTAGAGCATAATGATAATTGTTATTCATACAATTTAAAAAGTGTATGATAATCAGATAATTACATATTATTATTATAGAGTAGTACTTCCTCCGTCCCATTATAAGTGATATGTATTTTATTTTGGACCGTTCCACTATAAGTAGCCTGTTTCCATAAATGAAAAAATTTAATCCTTAAAAAATTATAGGCCCTACCACTTTTAATCTTTAATTTTCGTGACGAAAAGTTTTGAGCCACTTATAATGGGACGGAGGGAGTATTACGCATCATAATAAATACTCCTCCCGTCCCAATATTAATGGTCCGTTTCTTTTCGATATGGGTATTAAGGATAATTATATTAGGAGATTAGTTGTATGGCCCATATCTTTAATGTTATGGTTAATTAGTTTTAATTGTGGTTAATAAAAGAAAATTTCTTCATCCAAAATTATGTTGTTGCTGCCGTCGGCGCTCTCATCACCGGTGGCGCCGCCACCTTCCCTTCACCTCGTCGTCTTTCTCCACCCCCAAATCCATCTACAAACATTTTAAATAATAGTGGAGCAATTGATTCAAACTAATATTTCAAAAAAGAAAAATCTTTCAAGCAAGAAAAATCAACAAAAGAGGGTGGAGGTTGTAGAGCCTTTGTTCTTCGTTTTTGCACAGATCTGGAGCCCTAATTCCTTAAGATTAAAGGGGAGGGTGGAAGTGAGCGAAATGGAGGACGAAAGAGGAGGGTAGAGGCGGTGGGTGGAAGCGGCGTCGCCGCAACCTCGCCTTCGTTTCTTCTTCCTCAGCACCAGCGACGATTTCAGATCGCCAACTCAAGCGACCCACGACAAAGCAGAGGAAAGGCGGTGGAGAATAGGGAAGGAAAATAGGCCATCAATAATGGGACTGAGGGAGTAAATAAATAAATAATTATTTTCATATGAAAATATAAATAAAAAAAAGTTGTAAGATTTTAATGAAAAAGGAGAAAATAAAATATTTTAAAATTTTTATAATTTATTCATTTTTAATAATTTTTATCCTATATTAAATTTAAGATGTATATTGAATATTTTTTGATGAATCAAATTTGATAATGTTTACAAAATAAATACAATATAAAAAATAAAAAGAAAAAAATAGTTGAAATTTGGTGGAATAAGAGAGAGAAAAGGAGAGGAAAAAAATAGAGAGAAAAAACTCCTCTTTTATACTCCGTCGATTATAAATTTGTGACGCATTGTCGTAAGAGTTTCTTTCAAAAGTTCGATGCATATTTTTGTTAATAAGATAGGATATTTAAATTAACTATTTTATAATCCGTCGATTTTGGACGAGAATTATTATAACATTAAATACACATTAGTAATGAAATTATTCACTAAAAATTACAACTATTTTTATTAAAAATAATATTTTAAATTTTAAATTTGGTTCTTCATTATATAAAATAGAATTATTTATAAAATAATAAAAAATTATATATATGACTAATATGTAAAAGTCTTTCAATTATTCATAATAGACATTAGATGTAAGATTGAAAAATGAACAAGAGTCCACATACCCACTTGGATATTAATAGCATTGGTCAAGCTATTTATTTGGTTTGAATATACAATCAATTTTGTATATATGACAATTATTTAAAATAATAATAATATTAAAAAATATAACTAATCTAATTATTTCATAGTAGTTATCCAATTGATGAAGCCAAAAAAATATTGAAATTAAAATAATGTTGAAAAATACATGTACTTATACACATCTCATATCTTACCAAAAGATATTTTATTACATGTTCTCATCCTCGACACATACTCCGTTCGTCACATCTTTTAGCATCTATATTTCATTTTTTTGTCGTTCCACATTTTGGTATTCATTTTTATTTTTAGTAAAGTAGATGAAACCATTATTCCACTTTAATTATTTTAACACTCAAATAAAAGGTGAGACTCTTATTTCACTCACAACACACACAACCATCTTATTAAACTTGTGTCACTCTCAAATTGATACTAAAAGTTAGGACGAATGAAGTATAATAATACTCATTATCAAACTTTGTTTAAATTTATAAAATATGTATATCATCAAATAAAATTTAAAACAATAATTAATTATTCATCTTAATAAGGAACTATTAATACTAAATTGTAGTATAAGAGATATTTGCCGTAAAATACACGAACTTTCAACAAATTTTGGTTTTTCCCATAACCTTTAAAATTTGAAAAAAATAAATAAAAAATACACCATCTTTTAATTTTTTTCTGATTTTTTCCACCGATATAAACACCCCCAAATAGAAGTTGATTTTAGGACTTTTGACTTATATTTTTTGATATCTAAGCGTGACGGATAATAAATGTGGCATAATAAAGTCGATGCATCGGCTTAGGTATCAACAAATCTAAATCAAAAGTCCTAAAATCAGCTTCTATTTAGGGGTATTTCATATTAATGGGAAAAATTAGAAAAAATTGAAAGGTGGTATTTTTTTTTACAAATTTTAAAGGTCGTGGAAAAAAACTCGAATATGCTAAAAGTTCGTGTGTTTTACGATGTATAAATAACAAAAACTTAAAAATCAAATTAATGAAAATCATTTAACTATGAAACTCATTGAAACTTATATACTCAGTATCGATTCTAAATAAAATAAAAAATTAATTTGTTACTTATTCTCATCCTAAATTCGTGTAATAAACTAATAGTACCCATTAATTACAAAGTTCAATAATTCGAAATCGTTTAAAGTTTTTTATATGCACTTTTTTTTACCCCAATTATGACCGCATCTATGATCCAAAAGTTTCACCAAAATTAGCTTTACATAAGAATGAAACAAGAGGAATCGCGTAGCTGAAGCCTTAACCATCGTATTATCACGTAGTTATCACTCGTAAAGGTAGCTCTCAATTTCTCATTCTATTACTGTTATCTGGTAGAATGATTATATCTCATCAATACGGCATTACTAGCGCTAATTATGATGTTCCACAATTCTCAAATCGCTTAATTTTATTTACCACCAACTCAAAGTTAAATTCAAACCGAAATACGTCACCTTTCGATTTTCTTCTCAGAATAAACAAATGTATGAATAAAAAAACAATGACGTAAAATTGATGTCACCCCACTATTATATTTTAAAGGAGAAAGTGGGGTTTCATGCGTGTCGAGTAAGGAGCCTAAGCCAAATTGTGGACAACATACTTAACTTTGACATCAAGCCTGAATCATTATATATTTTACTGTTGCACACAGCAAAATTTAGCTACCATTGTAGGCTCAATCAATAGTATTATAGGCACAAAAGCGCCTATATATATTTATACAACTTCACAAAGATTCAAAAAAGAAATAGTATCTATTATCTAAGAGATGGTTGAGAGATGTGAATTATAATGTAATTTAGAAAACACTGAATTTCAGTAAATGATTGAGAGACATATATATCACAAAACAATAAACCCATCAAAGTTGAGTGGAAAAGAAACTTCAGCAAAATTGATGTATTAATTAGTTAAACTTTTATAAATATTTAGTGTGAATAAAATTTAAAATATAAGGGCAAATATACCAAAGCTAAAACACCACAATTTCCATAGATGAAACGAAATTAATAATAAGACTACAAGTTTCCTTGACAGAGGGAGTATACGAGATTGCAAACATTTTACGACACCCAAAACGGCATAGAGAATGACTAGGGTCCAAAGATGATCAATTGGAATCTTGATTTAGTAGATCACATATGTAAGAAATGGACAGAAAGTGTTCAGACATTATTTAACAAGGAAAAGAGATGCATTGGCAAAAAGTATACAAGTAGTTATGTAGATGGGTGAGTTCTACCTGTCCCAGATAAATCCAATATCAATCATAACTTGTACAGAGTTGGTTAACATTTGCTAATATATAGTATAATTTCTTAGAAAGTTAGGAAGAGTCGCTTTCTTGTTGTCTCATTGCATTTTGGTAATAATCTAATGAAACAAATATTGCATTCCTACAGTTTCACAGATTAAATCGCCAGCGGGCCAATAGATCAAAATTTCATCATCAATTGCACTTCAGAAGCCTCTTCAAGACTTTCAACATAGATAAGCTATATAAATTATACCATCTTTAACTGGAAAATAACTAACTTCTTGCCAGTAGCCGAGCCGACATTGCTAGGCTTCTATGGAACTCTTTGTATTTCAACCATCCAACGTTGTACCATCTCATTCTCGTTGGCACTATGGAAAGGGAGTTTGTCTCGAAGAATGACAAATAATCTGCTGATCTTCAATTTTCTTGTGTACCTCACGGATTTCTTATAACATTAAGCTTCAAGGGGATATGCCAGGAATCTGAGGAACAAGTGGCTTGGCTTTCTTGATTTTCTCAACCAGTATGGCTTGAGTGGTGAGGATCATACCAGCAACAGAGACAGCATTCTGAAGGGCGCATCTTGACACCCGGCAAGGGTCAATGACACCAGCAGCAATTAGATCTTCATATCTACCAGTCATTGCATTATACCCAAAATTCGCATCACAAGCTTTTATTTTTTCCACAACTACGTCCCCATCAACCCCTGCATTTGCAGCAATTACTTTTGCAGGTGCAAGAAGTGCCTGAAATTTATTCCAAAGCAGAGAGTTTAGAAACTGTACACAAACTAACTCATGATACAAGTCTCATTTACTCCATAAGTAAAATCAGCATATGACTCCAGCGCTTGAAATGATTCTCATCTCGAATTACTTGCAAGATGTGCAGAGAGCTAGCATTATATAATCACAAAGAAGGAAAAACAGGTAAGAAACCTTTCCAACAATGTCTGCACCAATCTGCTCATCAGGGTCTTCAAAGGCCTCCTTGATAACAGGTATTTGCTTTGAGAGATGTATGTAGGTGGCTCCGCCACCGGGCACCACTCCTTCAGCCATGGCCGCAAATGTGGCATTTTTTGCATCTTCTATTCTTAGTTTTCGATCTTCAAGTTCAACTTCTGTATGAGCCCCAACCTTAATAACAGCCACCCCGCCACAGAGCTTTGCAATCCGCCCACTTAGCTTTTCTGCCAGATATTTGCTATCAGTTTCAGCAAGATCCTTTTTTATCTGCATAATTCTGGCCTGAATTTCAGCTTTAGTTGACGGATCTGCCACTATAGTGGTAAAATTGCAAGTAATTGCTACTTTTCGAGCAATACCAAGCTGATCAGAAGTTGCTGTTTCAAGAGCCAGCCCAAAATCTCCAGATATAAAGTCAGCTCCTGATTCAGAGAATTGATACCAAAATAAAGTAGTTGTTAGAAATGACGCAGACATAATTAATTGCATCACAAGGGGAAGTACAGGGATTTGAAGTATCCATCTTCTAGATTACTTTTGAAACTTCGACTTATATCTTTAGTAAAAAATTCGAGAAAGTACAAAGTAAGCATAGAAATTTGCTCTATTAAATTTCATAATTTCTTCTGGCTGAGATCTTTAAATTTATGATCTAGAGTATTGACATTTATTGACACTTAAACATACCTGTCATAAGAGCAATATCTTGCAATATAGCTTTCTTTCCTTCTCCAAGCCCTGGACATTTTACAACGGCAACATTAAGCACACCTTGCATTTTATTCAAGACTAGAGTTTCCAGCACTTGCCGAGATATATCTTCAGCAAAAATCAGTAGAGGGACACTCAATTGTGTAGACTTCTCCAGTAACGGAACAATCTCCTTCACATTGGATATCTTTAGATCGGTCACTAGAACTCTGGCATTTTCGAATTCCACTATCGATTTATCCTTATTTGTGACAAAGTGCGGCGACATGTATCCTTTATCTATCTGTAAGAAAAGACTGCCTGAACAGAAATTAAAGAAATAATGAAAACTATGGAAAAAGAGAAAGCTATATGTACGACGAGAACGATTGGATATCAATTTACTAAACCTTGTATTCAGATTCTTTGAAGCAAAGAAAAAAGACCAAAAGCAGAATTAATGGTACAGTAAGTGCTCAGCTAAGGCGGCAGTAAAAGGAAGCAAGGAATTCTAGGTCCCCAATGTCTTCGAGATAATAGAATTGGCTACAGAAAGTTGGAGACCAATGCATGAAATTCTAAGTCAGTTTATGCAGAATTACCTTCATTCCTTCATCAACTGTCACAGAAGTTTCAGATGACGAAGAAGATTCAATTGATATTACACCATCAGGGCCAATTTTCGCAATAGCTTCAGCAATTAAGTTTCCAACATATTCATCATTCCCAGCAGACAACGAAGCTACAGCTGTATAAAGGGAAAAACAATTAAAAGATGCATAATGAGTATATGACCTATGCACTGGATAGAGGAAGGAGATAAATTAAACCTTTAATCTCATCACTGCCTCTTACAGCATAACTTTTCTCACTCAAAACCTTGACCAATTCTTCCACTGCTCTCTCCATTCCTTTCTTTAAGGATACAGGATTAGCCCCATTGGTGATAGCCAACAATCCATATCTAATCATTTCTCGGGCCAACAAAATTGCAGTTGTCGTGCCATCACCAGCTGACCCATTTGTTTTGGTTGCAACCTGCAAAAGGCATCACCTATGTGATAGCCAGAAGATTGGGTGCAACATACTTTATCTACATGACATTTACAAGGACAGGAGATCAACCTCTTGGATTAGCAGCACTCCAGCATTCTCAATTGTGTCGGGAAGCTCTATGGCCCGGGCAATAGTTACACCATCATTTATCACTTTGAGTTTATCGGACTCTGAAAGGACCACATTTCGCCCTGCATTGTTTAACAGAATGCAAATAAGAAATCAATAAACCATCTATCAGAAAGCCCTCTATAAAATGGGGAACAATTTACACAGTAATATACAGCCATAAGGCAATCAAATCCCCATAATTTCACAAAAAACAGTCAACAAAAAGGACCGCAGAGTTGCCGAAATACAAAAAGGTGCCGAAAACAGAGAAATATGATCAATTATTGCCGAATTGAATTTCTAAAATACTGAAGATACAAACACATGAAATTGTGCTACTGAGCCATAGCATCTCCAAAGGAGGATCCACAACAATTTTGACAACGAATAATTCAAAAATCTTGGACCAAACATGTACAAATTGGTATTTCAAAATCGAATTAAAAAGAAAAAGGAAAAGACCTTTAGGCCCCAGAGTCACAGAAACAGCATCAGCAAGCTTATTGATCCCAGAAAGTAAAGCATCTCTGCATTTTTTGTCAAATTCGATTCGCTTCGGACCTGCTGTCACCACTAACATCGTCTTCCTAAAGCTGTTTCTCTGACATAACCCGTTTGTATTTGATTTTCCACGTAAACCCTAATCAAATTTGAAAGCAGCTTGAAGCTTAAATTCTGTAGAAATTTAACCAAACCAAACGAAAACAGAAAACGTATGACTTACGGAGAATGAAGCACCGGAATGCAAGTAAAGCAATGAAGAAAATGGTAACGACATGGTTTCCAATTTGATGCTGGTAAACAGCAGTAGGGTTTTGAGAGGGTTTTTATTGATAAGGCAAAAATTCGAGTGATATATTCGCGGTAGTCATAAAAATTAAAGGGTCAATCGTCCCTAAAAATCAAGAGCTTTGGGCATATTCTAATTTTAATATTTAATAAAAAAAAAATTATAAAATTATAAATTTTAAATATATTTTAATTTTAACTTATAATAAAAAATTATATCCGTAAATTTATGAACTTTTAATTATTTTTTATTTTAATTACATGACTAGTATTTGATCATATATGTGACATTTTAATTTTACGTAGCTTATAACTAATTGATGTGATTAATAAATATTATACGACATTGTTTCATAATTAAAAACATTAATAAATTAAATATAACTTAATTATAATCAGGCACAATGTACCCTAATTAAATCTACGTATGTGGTCATATATTGTTCCATAGTTAAAATTAAAAACAATTAAAAGTATGTAGTTTTACATGCAGAATCTTGTGTTAGAGGTTGTTTTGCCACTAATTATGTCATTTATCTAGTCAACTTTATATAAAATCATTGTGAAGTTGTGTAACTTAGTGATGATTTTTGTTTCAAATTGTCGAGTCAAGTTTATTATTAGAATTTTAATGATTTAGGTACTCGTCTTTATGGTAAAAGTGGAGAATTATAAAATTTGGTAGAAATCAAAGTGAGTTGCGGTTGACTAGTGAGCTACGGATGACTAAAGGAGACCCAACAAGACAAAATGATGGATGAGCCGCGGCTGACTAGTTGAAGTTAACGCTGCAGAAGAAAGAGTGAGCCACGGCTAACCTGGACGGTTTCTGACGGAATTTTGCTTTAGAAAATGAGTTTTAGCAGTTCAAACTCTATTCTCTCTTAACTTCTATCATTTCATCTTGCGAAGCAAGAAAATTTGGGAAACACTTTAGTTTATGATTATTTCGACTTTTCTACGCTTTGAAACGGATTTGCACTCTTAATTAGTAAGAATTACTTTTTTTTCTTCCTTCGCATTTAGTTCTATGGATTATTTCGTCTCTTGCTTTTATTTCTATATTATTAAAGCATTTACAATGGTTGAGTAAGGAGCTTACTCTATAGAGGGGGGAACCACTTATGAGTAAGGAGGCCACAGTAGGATGACGCATTCTCTTACTCTATCTTTTTAGTTTTGATTTTTGTATTTTTCACTTAACTTTAATTGCACAAATTTGAATAACACAATAACTTAAATTAAAATTGCATTAATTTAACAAACCTACAAATTACATTTAAAAAAACTAAAGATAATTAAAAATTACTTTAAAAAAACCTACAAATTTCCCTCATCCCTTTGCCTAGCTAAAATCTTCGCCGCCCGTGCCTTGTGGAGTTCTAGTTGATCCGGCATCATGTCGGATGTCTTCATGAACAAGATCCGATCGTCGTGGATCTCCCGCTTGAGCTCATTCTTCTTAGTGTACTCGGCGATAATTCTTTCGAGTTTGGTGTCGGACTTGTCCAAGTACTCCTTGCATTCGGGGTGGAGACTCTGAAACTTGCGATGCCGACGCCTTTCCCTTAGCCGCCCTCGCCGCCGCCTTCGCCGCTTTGTTTCCAATCGGCCGGGAAGACGTGATTTCCTCGCCCGACGTCGAGGTGGTGAAGTCGTCCGTCTCCGTAGTCTTTGTCCTCTTGGAGGAATGCATGTCTCCATCGAGGTACATAGTTTTGAACCTCCGGTTGGTCCAGAGAAGCTTCCACGCGTTCCATATCTTGAAGGGGCCGCTTTTGGCCCTTGCTTGGTAGAGAATTTCGGCCTTTTCCCGAAGCATGTCGTAGGCATGGCCGGAAGGCCACTTGGAGGTCGTCACCACCCAAATTACCTCCCACAACTTCACCTTTGAACTCACCTGGGCCCAGTGAGATTTAATTTGCCGGTGGCTGAGGTTGGCGCCGATGAAGGGGTTCACCCGGTCGAGTTGTCAGTACGGCTCCCCCTTTTGGTCGACACCCCGGATAGCATCGTTGGTCTCCTCTGCCCAAATTCGGACGATGAAATACGTCTCCTCTAGAGTGTAGGTATGACGGGGGATCCTCCCTTCCTCCGGCTTCAGCGCCTTCTCCTTCCGCCGCCCGCCTTTCTTCGGCTTCGACGCACTATATGCGGCCGGCATCTCCTCCTCGCCGCTTGGGGGCTTCGTCCCTAAGTTGAAACCCGATAAATCGGGATGGTAGTCGCCAGAGAGATCGGGAACCCAATTTGGATCGAGTAGTTGGGATTGTATGGACCCATTTTTTGAAGGATTTGAGAGAAAGGACGAAGAGAAAATTGAGATGGTGTGGGAGAGATGATGGAGTTGTGTGGGTGAAGAAATGGATGAGGGAGTACATATTTATAGAAGAAAACAAGAAAAAAAAATAACAAAATGAAGCTTACGGTCAAATAGGAAATATATATATATATATATATATATATATATATATATATATATCAAACAGTCAAATGAAAAAATAAGGAAAAGAAAAAAAAAATTTAAAGGTTAAACGATCGAATAAGAATTTGAAATTTTTGAATTTATTTTAATTGGCGCATGCATTAAAATTCGAACGAGTCATACTCAAGTAAGGCATAGGTTGCAGTGGCTTACTCGAGTAAGCTAGAACGAGTAAGACACTATGGATGCTCTTATGAACTAAACTTACATTCTAGGGTTCGAGATATTTGAATTGTGTAACACCCCGTACTTTTCCTATGTTGAGAGATAGTGTCTTAACACTATTGAGAGTACTGAGATGTCGAATTACGAGACTACTTTTTTTTATGAGCAGATAAGACAGATTGTCTTTCAAATAGAGATACGAGTGAATAAACCGATGATGGAATTAGAGTGATGAGATTTGAGAAATGAGTTGAGATAGAGATGCTGATTGATTTAAGCTGAGATTTTATTTTATTTCCAACAACCGGGAATAGAGTTACCGGATACTGAATTATTAGAGATTGACTGTCCTATTAAGAAAAATAGGAATAATGAGTTGGAAATAGAGTCGAGGAAGAAAGAGTGAGAAACCTTGATAAATAGAGTCGGTCAGAGAGACGTCTAGCTTATTTGAGTCTGCCGACTGTTTTAATGTGATGTTATGTGAATTTACGTGACTGAATGATTATGTGATTTTGTGACGTGTGTCAATATGACCATATTATTATGATTTTATTCGAGACCTTAGCACTTGGAATTTTTATTAAGTTTCCAAAGAAAGTGCGGTTTATTTTTACCGAGAAATCGAATGATGCCGGTTTACGGAAATTTTTCCAAGCATAATATTTTTTTAAAATTATTTTTCCTATGATGAGGAATATTATAATTGAGTGAGTGCACTAATATTAGTGCTATAATTATTTTTGGTCACATGAATAATTATACTATGGTACTTTATTAATGAGTAATATTTCCATAGTTATTGTGATTATTAATTGATCACCCTTCTCACACTTTATTTTAATTTCTCTACCATATGATTAATTCCCACATTTTGCCAAGTGTAGAGATTGAGAGAGTAGAGATTTAGAGAGTAGAGATTAAGAGAGTGTAGAGATTTAGAGAGAGAGAGATCAAGGCATTAATGCCAAATATTCTATAAGATTCACAAATCTTCCAAAGATTAGCCAAATCCAAGCATATCTTGCAAAATCCTCTCTCACTCCTCACTCCCTCATTTTCGATCACCACCATCTCTCCTTCATCTCTCTACTTTCCACCATTGTCAACCATGGATGAGACCTCCGAAGCTTCACCAAAATATGCCAAACACATAAATCACCCTCTAAATCCACCTTAAACACCTTCCATCTCCTTAGATTCAAGAAGATCCATGGAGATTCAATCTTGAAGTTAGTAAGAGAAAATTTGATTTTTGGTGTAAGCTTGGGTAAGTGGTCTCTATATTCATAGATATAATTTGTGTGAGTTTGTATATGAGTATATTTGAAAGATTGAAGCAAGAAAATCACCCCTTTTCTTTTCCTCAAATTTTCGAAAAAAATGGGTATCTTACCCTTCAAAAATATTTCTTTTTCTTTCCTTGAATTGGGGTGAGAAAAGTGATCTATGATATGTTTGGTGATGATTGATGTGTGTTTTGAAAAGCTATGCTTTGAGATTCAAATTCGATGGAAGTTAGTTTACCCAAAAATGGGAAATTTTGAGTCAATGAGTTAATAGATAAATTGATGGTGTAAATGAGTCTATGAGATGTATATGATGATAATTGATGGAGTAATTTGAGTATATGATGTCCATTGGAGTTTTTGATGTGAGTTAGTTTACTAAAATTAGGGATATGTGTATATATGCCCTTATTTGTAAATTGATGGTTTATGTGAGTTAAATGGGTTAAGATTAATAGATATATGATGAGATTAAAGATCCATGTGAGTTCATAAAATGTCAAAGAGTTTAGTTTGGTAAAAATTGGGATTTTCTTGTCTATGTGTTTAATAAATGATTTGGCTTAAGATATGTGTAATTGAGCATGATGTTGGTGTTTTAATATGTTTGATTAAGTCTATTGGAAACTAAGTAAAATTTTGACTTGAGTTAGTTTATGAGAGTTTTTGAGTTTTCATATTTTGAGAAGTCAATAATCGATAAAATGAGGTCTAATTTGCTTTATGACCATTTTGTGAAGTTGTCATGTTTTTGTTGAGAGTTTATGTGAATATATGAGTTTTTATTAAAGTTTGGTTGGTATGATTATAGGGGATTTATATGTATAATATGAGTTATATGATGTATGAGGTCATTTTGAATGATTGAGTGTTTTTAAGCATGAAATTGAGAAGAGATTTGACTTGATACGTTTGTAGAAACGTTTTCCTTGAGATTTGAGTTAAGATGTAAAAGAGGAGAGTTAATTTGAGTATGATGAGTATTTTAAATGTTTTTGAATGTTTTTGAGTGTTATATGTGTTTAAAATGAACTTTGATTGGTTTTCTTTGAAGAAATGTTGAATTGAGCATTTAAGAGTTTGAGATGAAATTTTGGTGATTTTTCGTAGGCTACTGACCTACTGTGATCGACGGGTTGTCGATGTCTAATGGCTTTGAAAAGTTTACAGCATGTCCCTACATGAGTCTTGAGCATACCGGTAAAATTTCAAGTCATTTGGACTTGATTTACTATTTTTACAAAATGCAAAACCAAATCTGCACATTTTTACCGGGAATTTCAGAGAACAGGGGACAAAGTCATTCATTTCAGTAGCTTCCTGTGTGATATAGCTTTCCAAATTTTTATGGTATCAACCTTACTGTATGGGCTAGATATGCACCAAATTTGAGCTCCGTTTGACAACGTTTACTATTTTTCAAAAATCAATGTTTCCGATTGCTCAAAACTGCCGAATATGGTAGACTGTGGTAAAAACGCCATATCTCCCAAACCACTTGGATTTTCTGACTCTACTTTTTTTTAAATGAAACTAGACTCAAATACCTTTCTTTTGGTATGAGTCTGGAGTCCAGGAGAGGACGGAGTCAGAACGTGTTAAATTTTGAAGTTGAGTCAGTGGAAAAACAGAACATGATTTGTTGATGTTTGATTGTATTTTCTTATGTGCCTTATGTGTTTGTGTTGCCTAAGTGTTTTAATGAGATTAAACGAGTCTTATATGAGAGATAAATCGAGACTTAGAACCATGATTTTCTTGAAACCTATCCTTGGACTTAAGGTTTTGAAATGAGTGAAGAAGTTTATGTAGAATCGATTAAGAGATAGAATATAAGATAGAGCATGAGTTAAGGCATGAGTTTTTGTCGTTGAGTTCTAATCGAGATTCATTTTATGACATGAACCTTCGATGATGATGATGATCCCTGAAGACACGAGCAGAGCAGGGAAGTAAGTAACTCCGCTTTGACGGGAGTTTTTGAGTAAGGTCTTCAGGTGGGCAATATTTTGAGTATACCTATATTATACGAGCTTTCTAAAATGATTTAATGATGTTATGAGCTTATCAAGTAATTTGAGATAAATGATGTTTGAGAACTGTTTGACTTGCCAATTTTTTGATGTTGAGCTTGTATGTTACCCTCTACTGATGAGATGAGACGAATTCGGGTCCTGGGCAGTTGATAGCTATCCTGCCAGGGCTAGTGTACACTGAGGTGACTGTGAGCCGTTGAGCGAATCGGCCGGTCACGGTACTTGAGAGGGAGGCCTACTTCTCAGTACCTATGATGATGATGAGTTGTAGATGTGGTACATACATGTTGAGATCTTTGATTGCAGTCGTTTACTTATGATGTCATGATTATGAAAACTGCATGCACAGATTCATTTACGCTAACTTTATTTCTGTGTACTGCTGAGATGTGGCAAGCTTCAAACCTATAGCTCTAAGAGCACCTTTCTTGTTTTTCGGCGTTTGCCCACTGAGTATTATATACTCATGCCCTGCATGTATTTCTAAATGTGCAGGCTAAGCGAGGAGCGAGATTGGTCTGGTGCTGGCGGGAAATTGTTAGAGGATGTATTTACTTTATCGTATTTCCATTTTGACGATAAAGTCTTGATAATTGATATACTTGGATTTTCTTTTGAAGTTAAGCAATGTACTCACGGTTATATGTCTTCATACATATAATCGATTCGCCTTTTGCTGCGATACTCTGCATATTATGATTCCTTACGAAAAATGAGCGATACCCGTTTTGTTTTTGATCTTGAAATTCCTGATAATTAAAAAGTTATAACGACGTTGACGATTTTACCCTTGGGGTCATTTATGATGATTTTCCTTAGCATGCTTTAATGCGAGCTTCCGCTTGATGTTTGACCTATTCTTCTTATCATTTATTCTTTTAAAAATAGTCGTATCGATACTCGTACCCCACTATCACTAGTGTCGGGAAATCGGGCTGCGACAAATTGAGAGTTAAATTAGTTTGTGAATGATTTGTGATTTTCTAATTAAATTGTTCTCTTTTACATGAGAAGTTTTGGGTGGCTTTGTGATTGTGGCGGTACCGTGAACTTGCTTTTCAGCTGCGGTGCGGCTTCTGAGTACAGTCACTTTATGCAGCGGATTTTTCTTGAAGCTGCATGGACGTTTGGTCTGGTCGTGGTTGGTGTGAGATGTGGGTGTGTTTTTTGGGCACTTCTGCGGCCTTTTTTCAGCCTCCGGGTGCGCTCGAGGTTGGGGCGGGAGAAGACTACCTCGTCTGGTAGCTTTGCAATAGAGCTCTTCTCTATTGGCTTTGAGATTTTGGGACTGGCGAGTTTTGGTCGTCAATACGCCGTGTCCTACCCTCTTATGGGTATCGGTTATTTTCACTTACCCGGGCTTTTTTCTCGAACATTTGGCGGGTGTTCTGGCTGTTGCCGTGGAATGGTGCTCGGAAGTTTATGCTCGGGCCTTGGTCTGCGCTAGTGCGTCCCTGCGGACAAGCTATTGAAGACGCGAGGAACAGGTCCCGGCGGCACTTTGGTGGCTTGGGTCTCTCTCCATGGGATTTGGTGTTCGAATCTTTATGCCTCCGCTCTCATTTCCTTTTTGAACTTGATTTTTCTTGGTTATTGTTTGTTCTTTTTGGACCGGGGTTGTCTAAGAGCGATGGTTAGGCCGGAGCTTTCGAGGCAGCCCCTCCCGTCCTTCGTTGTTGCTTCTTTTATTAGTTGTTTGTCGATGAGTACTCTTTTTCTTTCCTAGAGGTTTTCCCTTGCAGGTTTTCTCTAGGGAGGTTTTAACGAGGCTCGGTCCTTAGTCTGCTTTTCTGTGCTCCAATGGTTTAGGTTTTTCATCAATTGGCAATTGATTTATCTTGGTAAATGATAACTGGAATCGAGAGATGAATTCATCGTTAGATCTTTGTTTAATTGGAGTTAGACTTAAACGGAAACGTGTGGTCCAATCGTTAATCTCTCCTAGCTATTTAGTTTGCATAGTCTCAAAGCATGAATCGCGAAAGTTATTGTTTGGAGCTCTTACGTGAATGTGTTGTTATGGTTGATTAATTGTGCTCATCTTTTGCTAATGTGTTAAACTCTCGAGGCGAATAATCCTGGACCTTATACTTGTTTTCCACTTGTTATTCGTTCTAAAATTATTTTTGTATTTATCTTGAATTTATTTTTTATTTACTTTAAACAAACCTTGAACAATTTGATTATGATGTTTATGATGTATTTATTTTTCATGTGTGACGTATAATTATTAGCCTTGTTAAGCCTTCTTCGTGGATACGACTTGAGCAACTTATCACTCTACGATTGATTTCATTCTCTTGCATAGAGGTACAGTACTTCAGGTTGAACAGAGGTTAAAATCAGAATATGTTTAAAGTTCGTGGTTTTACAGAAATAATTTTTTGTTAGAGATTAAAACCATAATATGTCCAAAGTTTGTGGTTTTACAGGCTATTAACCCAAAATTAAATGATAGTATTTTCAATAAATAATTAAGTTAAATGCATTTAAATACACAAACTTTAGTCAAAATTCATTTTTAACACGAACTTTCAAAATTTATTTTTACACGTCAATTTTGAGATCATGTTCAATTTTAACAACGAATTTATCTCCGATGAGTTAAAAATATGTGTGCACTTTGGGTAAGCTCACTACCCTTCCCGAAACAAATGAGAAGACTAATAGGTTAAAAATAAAGGGTAGTGAGCCAACATGTTAGTGCTAGATGTGTTTTTAAATCGCCATAGAAGAATTTGTTCTTAAAATTAAACAGGGTCCCAAAATTGATGTACAAAAGTGAAAATTTGAAAGTTTGTATTAAAAATGAATTTTGACTAAATTTTGTGAGTTTAGATGCATTTAACCCAAATAATTACTATAAATATTAATTATAATGGTTATTTACGTGTAAATTTATGACTCTTCATTATTTTCTAGTTGATTCCATAAACGTTCTTTTCAAATCTAAATATACAAATTTTATGACGCGATGGGGCCTCCGATGATGCATGCTTCAATGGATTGGGCTCACGTCTCCTCTCTGAGTGAGATCGTGGAGGAGGTCTGGGCACATGAACGTCAGTGTTATGCGAGCATCGACAACGCATAGAATCTATCTTCTCCTCCAACCAATTCTTCACCCTCGAGAATATGCTCTCCTCACTCGCACGTATTGTTTACCTCATTTCTGAGCGTCCTTTATGTGTATTTTAGCACCCTTTCGAGCATACTCTGCGATTTTTGGTATCTACTTTTACTTGCTCGTTTGTCTTTCGTGTACTTGGGTGTCACTTGCAGGTTGCCAGGTTCTCGGGCGATTTTTGGAAGTATTAGAGGCCTTTTTGAAGACTCCCGGAGCAGCCACCGCCGCCTCACGGCGGCGCCCGCCTGCTTATGCTTGGAGATGGACCGCGAAGGGGGTAGGCGGCGGCGCTGTAGGGAGGCGGCCACCGCCCACGGAAAAACGGCAGTTATGGATTTCTTGTTTAAAACCCATTTTTAGGGCTTTTCTTGGGCACCTCGACTCTAGCAGCCTCCTAGGCGATTTTTACCTCTGTTTCCCCAGTTTTAGAGGCATTCAAACATCATCAAACATCTTTTAGCTTTGTGGATTGAAGATCATGTTAGTTTTCATTACGTTGAATTGAAGTGTTGGATCGTACTCATTGTAAGAACTCGGTTAATGTTTTTCTATCGGAATGAATGCTTGTTTATTTCCCTTGCGTAGATTATTGTTGCTTAGTATTCATTTGATTAGATGATTGTTCTTTTATCTCGCCTAGATAATCGTTGTCCATGATTGTTGATTTAATTATTGCTTTCTAGATTGCTAGTTTAGAACCCTAGTTTTATTTGCCTTCTTGCGTTCTTAATCTGCTTCCTATCTTTTATCTAGTTAACTTTACATGTTTTATTTAAATTACGCATTAGTTAATTGAAGAGTGAATGTCAGACTCAAACTTCTGATTAGAGTGTTTAGGTTTATTTCCTGTTTTCTGTGCGTAGCATGATCAGAGCCCTGTTTAGCCTTCCTTGAGAGATGACTTGGGTTAGCTTATTACACTAGGACGACCTCGTACGAGAGTCAATCCCTTAGGTGTTTTGGGTTTAGTCAAATTTTGGCGCCGTTTCCGGGGAAGACTTTAGGCATTTGATTGTGTTGCTTTTATTTTCCGTGTTTATTTTGTTTCTTTCTTTTAACTCGGTTATTTTCTCCCTCCGGTGTGTTTGATTTGTTTGTTCGTGTTGTGTATGCAAGGACGCAGAAGCTTGAAGAGAAAGCTTGCACCTTACTACGACAAACGAGCAAGTAAAAGTAGATACCAAAAAGTGCAGAGTATGCTCGAAAGGGTGCTAAAACACACATAAAGGACGCTCAGAAATGAGGTAAACAACCCCCCCACACTTAATCATTTGCTTGTCCTCAAGCAACACCCAAATCATCAAACGAAAATCACTTGTGATCCTACTCACCAACAAATCTCAAACCAATCCACATCCCCCAAGACTTCAACATTCCGACAAAGTGTCCGAGGTTAAAGCTTAAACATGCAACAACAAGATAATACAACTTAATCCGATCAGACCCAGTTCTCCGCTAGGAGTGAATTTCCTAATGTAATCGCCTTTACAATCAAATCACATTCAAATTTCTTTCTGCCATCTTCTCAACTCCAACGCTAGACAAAAGAGACTCGGTACCCTCTCCTAGGCTTCAAGCACCTCGCGTGCACGATGAGTGTTGTCAAGTAGAATGTCAAATTCCTGTTAAGACTTTAACTCCCTAGCAAGTAAAAGTAGATACCAAAAAGCGCAGAGTATGCTCGAAAGGGTGCTAAAACACACATAAAGGATGCTCAGAAATGAGGTAAACAACCCCCCCACACTTAATCACGTATCATGGTCTGCATGAGCCCCCAGTCCTGCTCGCTCCACTGTGAATGCGCAGCAGTGCTACTCTCTCCCCCGTGCCTGGGCCTCGAGTCCCTGTGAGACCTCCGATCGGAAGTCACGGGACGATCGCCGCCGCCACTCTGATCCTGATGGCTACTGCTCGATGAGGACTCCACCACCTGTGTCTCGGGCGCTTTCCAGTATCTTGCCTCGAACTGCGACGTCGTGCCTCAGGCTGAACAGAAGCCTGGCTCTGGTCCCCACCACTGTGGTGCCCCCAAACGTGCCTGGGGCCGAATGCCTCTGGACCTGGAAATCGGACGCCTATACCACCGTCACCTGCCACCGATAGCCAGTAAGGCGTCGTGGCCTCGTGCTCATCAGGCCTCATCTCGTAACACTCTCGACCCTACAATAAAAAAATATGTAGTTGATGATTAATATTCATAAAATCTAGTATCTTAACAAAAAAACACGTAAATTATTACCTCTATTTCAAATAAGGTCTGTAACTCATATCTGTTGGACTTCAAGAACGCCCACTTCTGGCATCTAGGGTATCTCCCTGCATTACATATGGCCACGGCTGTGGCCAAGTCGGGGATAACTTCAAGAGCCCAAACAAATAGGACCCAAGAAGGACTGTAGAAGTTGTACTTCCCTGTTTTCTCAGGAATATCTGGGGTAATATTCTACATCCAGTAATTTAAGGCTTTATACGTGTACCCTTCCCAAGGAAATGTGGACAACGCTTGCAAGTCATCCACTAAAGCCCAAGTTCAGGGCTCCACGGGTCGTGGCAAGTCCACTCCCAAAATGAATGTGTGTAGCACCAACAAGTGGGCCACACAGAGGTATATCCCGCCGTCGGGGTCGTTCACCTGTTGGGCCATAAATTTATCGTGCAACGCCCCGACTGACATATGCTGCCCGTTGCAAAATAGTCTGAAGGTCTATGACCTCCTCAATTCGTGCTTTGCGTTAGGATCAAAATGCGACGCCCCGAACGACAATCCTGTGACGAGGGCAAAATCTCCCGGTGACAAGCAAACCCTCCTCCCATTGATGTAGAACCAGATGGTTTCATCCTCGCTGTCATCGCCTCTTATCTTAATCTGACGAGAGACAACATGGTGCAATGTCATGTTGCACCTGAGGCCCGGCGCCCAATCCAACAAGTGACCAAAGCAACCCTGTCGGAATGTGTTCTCCACTACATCACCCCTAATGTCATTTAATTTCAGCACTATTCTCTTCAGGTACTTGGTCTTGTACGTACTAATTGCTGTCTTAGGACGATTGATCGTCTCGGGCCTCCAATAAGAGATAATCTCCTATTCCAAAATCAAAAATAGCTCAAATCATTAACCAAACACACATACTATATTAATAATTTCATAATAACTAGCCTAAAATATTTAATCAATGTTATGAATTCTGAAAAACCTAAAATAAATACAAACTAATTCATTATTAAATTATAAAACACGCTAAAAATAATTAAAAAATTAAAAATTCCTAAATAACCAACAAGCCTCCGATAATTATGTTTTTAGGGCACAAGCCGTCGGCATTTCTACAGGCCGCGGATTCTGCGGAAAAAGCATAATTATCGGAGGCTTGTTGGTTAAATTAAAATTTTTAATTATAACTAATATTTCTTCAATTTTTTAATGTTAATAAATGTTATGAATTCTGAAAAACCTCAAATAAATACAAACTAATTCATTAAGAAATCATAAAGCACGCTAAAAATAATTAAAAATTTTAAAAATTCTAAATAACCAACAAGCCTCCGATAATTATGTTTTTAGGACACAAGCCGCCGACATTTCTACAGGCCGAGGCTTGTGCGGAAAAAGCATAATTATCGGAGGCTTGTTGGTTAAATTAAATTGTTTAAATTTCAGTAATATGTATTTAATTTTATGATTATGAAAAACCTAAAAAACATTATTTTATGCGTAATTAACATATAAAAGGACCTAACCTAATAAATTCACCAAACTAATATAAAGCTTCATTTAGCTAATTATGAGAATTGTCTGTATACTCTAAATAAATCCACCAAAGTAATATCCCTATTCACAAAAATCAAATCCACCAAACCAAAAAATCAAAGAAAGTAAAATAAAGTCACGATCTAAACAAACATGCTTCAAACGGAAAATTATTGCCTCGAAAAAAAAAGCTCAATTTATACGAATAAACATGCTTAAAATACATAAAATATGCTCAAGGAGATTCGATGCTTACTTGGTTTGAAGAAGATGTCATGGAGTGAATTCTTGAAGCAACACAAAACCAATGAGTGGGGCGGCTTTGAAGTAGCAAAAAATTCTTGAAGCCGGAGATTCGATGAGTGAGGCGGCTTTGGTTTGAATGAGTGGGGCGGCTTGGGTATAATCTTGTTTTGGAGAACCTGTGAGATATAAAAGCCATGAATTCCTCTTGTTTATTTGGGTCAAATATGATTTTGCAAAATTCGTGAGCCGTGAGCCGTGAGCCGTCTAATCTATCTCAAAAGGCGTCAGATTCTCTTTTTTTTGTTCCAATGTGGATTACTACAAATCAATATGGATTCCTCTTGTTTATTTGTTGTGAATTATTTCCAATATATATATATATATATATATATATATATATATATATATATATAGGGAAAAGTTCTATTGACAAGCCTAAATATTTTGAGAAGTGAGAACAAGTGTCATCCATTGGATCTACTGCATCGGACGAACATGAATGATTCCATCATTATACTTGATATTATTTACGAAGGCTATTAGTGTCTTTCTATACTTATTGTAACGCATGTCTCCTCAATTTACGGATGTTGAATCTTTTTATTTTGGGTATTGTATTCGGATAATTTATATTAAGTTAATATTTGTATGATGTCAGATTATATTCTTGAGGAGGAATCCTGCTGCATACACTTTTTTTTATACATCGTTTTCAAAGAATTAAAAGTTCATTAAACTACATCAATATGTTCATTATAAATCTCATTCAACAGTAACCATTAAAATACATTTTTTTTATGCAATGGAGTTTAATGCTCAACCCATTAATTGATATTGGTTTTAGCAGTAGTAATATATCTAAATCTGTTTTGATTGAAGAAATATGATTATAACATATTTCGTTCAATTAATTGTTACGAACATTTTTATAATATTGATGAACATGTGCAATAATATATATGAACATGCTCACTAATATTGTTAGCTGTATATTTATTCAAAGTACAAATTTGTCACCTATGGATTCTAGTTATATACTTTAAAGATTTTTGTTTAATGATTTCTTAGATGATACAAAGTTCGGGTTTGGACAATACAAACTTCGATTTTTATTGAGTTTGTATCACAAAGTAACGAACAATTTCCTTTGTTCGTTATATTTTTTAATACGTTCGTTTGAATTATATAATTAACGTTATATAATTTTTATTGAACTGTATCACAAAGTTTACCGAACTTAATTAACGAACGTATTATATATTTATGTTGAACTTAATTTCACAATTTCATGAATCTGCAACTTAGAATGTTTGGAATTAAACAACACAATATGTCTATTACCTATGCAAATGCATAAGGCAGCTCTGAATACATCTGGAGAAGTCCAGTAGTACCACCACCACCAAATTGGGATAAGATTTAACTATGCAGAGAGTGTTTGTTTTCTAATCTATTACCTATGCAAATGCATAAGGCACCTCTGAATACAACGCTGCAGCTCTTTCGCGGTAGAACATTGTCCTCTCAATCGCAACCACAGATTGAACCGCAACAGCATTCGTGGTTGCGAGGAAAAGCACAACAATGAATTCTTAGTTTTCCTAGCATAATGATATTTTACCACCTCTGGAAACTGGAATAGGCCCTCCAATCTTTGGGTCATTGTTCTTGATGGCAATACCCTTCTGCTTCATCTACATTTAAGAAATTATAAGTTTTCAATATAAGAAGTACATTACTTTAATTAAAATAGCTATCAATACGCGTTCTGATTTTCTCAAACCAACAATTGGATTTCCTTTGCTTATGTTCGACACCACCTGATATAAAGATTAGTATACCTAAAATACACAACATATTTAGTTTAATCTTCTAAGTATTAATTATAAGAATCAATTATTTTCATTACTTTATACATCACTAACCTTCATATTTCCCCTTGTCCTGGACATGAATGTCCTACAACAGTATCAAACACACGTTGATGGTTATCTCAACTCTAAAAATTCTAACAGCGTTTACACTATAATATACAGCATAAGTCATACTATATTTACAATATATTATATAATGAATTCTAAATTCCACCTAACCTTGCTCACCGCAGTAAAGCTTATCCCGTAACTTCGTAGCAGCTTCCAGATCTTCACGATCATCCATTGACTGCAACGTAAGCTTATTAGTTTCAAACAAAAATAACACAAGAGCAAGCTCAATGAAAGATATCTAATTCAGAATGCTCATAAAAAAATCAGCATATATATCATAACCCTAAATCCATAGCAATTGTCGGATCTACACGGTCATCCATCGACTGCAACGTAAGCTTATTAGTTACACTCACAATGAACACATGAGCAAGTTCAGTGAACATGCCTAATAATTCACTGAACCTAAGTATAAATTCACTGAACATATAGGAAATATGTTGAACATACATACCTGATCATTATATGAAACAATAAAATCGTCAACACCTAGCGGGAGATCCCTTATGTCAGTAGTCCCCATAGCAATCCCCTACGTTATAATGATACAATTTCTATGAAATATAAGAAAGTTCCTTCCAAGATTTAGAACAAACATTATAAAACATAAATATCACTCCAAAAAATTAGTAGCTATCTACATAACAATAACATTATTCATGTTAATTTGTGTATTGTTGACTCATTCATTAAATACTTTATTCTTATTAGAACCAGTAACACCATCAACGCCCGTATCGGCCCCATTAAAGTTGTTGTCAACATGATTCCTTTGCGCCATAGTTAACATAACTTGTTATGCACATGCTGTTTCTTTTCTTGAACTTTGATAAGTCGTGCTACGAACATCAAATATAAATTCTGAACTTTTAACTACTATACCTTTATGTATACACGAAAGACGCTCGTAACAAGTCTTTGTTCGTTTCTTCACCAGAGAGACCGATGTTTCGCTTGTTGTATCTACATTTAAAAACATATAAACATACACAATGAACATGAAAGTGATGAACTTTAAATATTTCTTTATGTGGTCCTTTGTATGATGTGTTGTGTATCTTCTTCGGTTGTCATACATGTCAACATAAACAATAATCACAGCACAATATTATTAGTGTATTTCATTGAACAAGGAAACAGAATCAAACAAATATACTAACTGGTAACTTGTCCTTTTTCCTATTTAACAGGAAGAACATTATTTGGGGCATGTTAAAAACGACAATATATTGGGTAGCTACTTTTTTGGAAAATAATCTACCATTCACTCAATGAATGTGAAGCAATCATGTTACAACATCAAAATAGAGGAGAAAGCTTTGAAAAAAAAAATAATAACCTCACAAATACTGAACATATGTTCGCAGGAAGGGTTCATAATACTCATAAAAAAATCAGCATATTACACTTTTTTTTTGATAAATTGGTTTGATCGAATTTTTGTTATCATTCGATACTAAAATTTAGTGCCTCAATTGGAGTGCGTTCAGTTCTATGAAAAACCTAAAAAGAAAATTGGAAAAAATTCCAGAAAAAACTTTAATACACCAAAAAATAACGAATGTTGGACAAACAAATTGAAACAAGAATCAAATAAAAACTGCATACCTATAGCAACAGAATAATAGAATTGTCAGACGAACTTTGTAGTCTTTGCAGCACGGAGCTCCAACTTTGTTTCTCGAACGAGTTCATTTGCCCAAACGATATTGATCATAAAATATTACAATTGAAGGCTGAAAATATCCGAAAAGCACCATTTCAATGGAAGGTGAGAAATTGTCGGGATTTGATTATGCTGGAGATTATAGCTGAAAAAAGTTTGACGAATTTGGCCTTTTCGGTTTCAAAAGGTAATTTATGTCATAGTAAATGAATTAATAAATTAATTTGATGAATAGATCTTGTCCGTCAAATACTCTTTATTGGATGGATCTGATTTCTTCTTAATTCTAACATTAAGGGGCTTTCTCAATAGAATTGAACCCTATATATATCCGTGAATTATTTCGGATCATTTTCGAATATATCTATTTAATTATTTATATAAATATCATCATTTTGGATCTTTCATATGTGTTTGTTTAGAAAATATATATATATATATATAAAAAAAACAAATACGAAATGAGGGCACGTTTGTGGGTTATAACCCATTAATACTGTGAGTAAAGTATCTACATACAATTAGTCTACACGGTTTCTCTGATCTCGCCAGAGAAATGGGCCACCAGCGGAATGTGGATTTCGCTGCTCTAGTTTTTTGATTTCTCTGGTGATGCTTTGCACTGCTCTGGTATCTTGATTTCTCTGGTCTGGAGTTCGATTCCTCTGACGGGTAAAATATGCACGGGTGTTTAGTCTATTGTTGTGGGATCTGTTAGCAAATATGCAAGAGTTAAGGGAGTTCAGTTTTAGGTTAGTTACAACAGATCCAACGGATCTGTGTTTCTTCATTCCAGAAGTTGGCGCGTATCTCAAATCTTCTCAACTGCTATTTCTTTTGTTTAAATACCTAGATTAGTTGTTGAGTCGAAGCTGAAGAATTTCCATTACTGTAAACTAGTTGAGAGTGAGGAATTATAGCAATCTTGATAGATTTGTAGGCTATACACTTCTTCTAGTGTTGAGTGTTCTCAATTGTAATTGTAAAGTTCTTGAGTGTTCATAGTGAAATAGAATTGATTGTTCTGCACCGTGGATGTAGGATTGAAAAATCCGAACCACGTATTCTTTTATGTTCTTGCTGCGTTGATTGTTTTCCCGAACAAATTCCACAACAAGTGGCGCCGTCTGTGGGAAACGGAAGATCGACGCACACCAACTGTTCGAGATTTGAATCGGAGGAAATCTGAATCGGAGGAGTTCTTGATCGGTGGAGGAATCACCATTCTTTTCACTACCAAATGTCGATTGCTAAATTCGACACCGAGAAATTCACAGGGAAGAACGATTTCTCCCTGTGGAGAATGAAGATGCGGGCCGTTCTCATCCAACAGGGCCTTGATGATGTTCTGACCACAGAGAAGGCTCCAAAAGAAGGAGATGGGAAGGCGAAGTTCGCTGAAATGCAAAAGAAGGCTCATAGCACTATCATCCTACATCTGGGAGATAAAGTGCTGAGAGAAGTGTCAAAAGAAGACACTACAGCTGCAGTATGGGCTAAACTGGAGAGTCTTTACATGACTAAGTCTCTAGCTAATCGGCTCTTCTTGAAGAAGAGGCTGTATTCCTTCAGAGTTTCAGAGGAGGAGAATCTATCTGATCAACTGGATGAATTCAATAAAGCCGTTGATGATTTGGCTGATATTGATGTAAAGCTAGAAGATGAAGACAAGGCAATCCAGCTCCTGAGTGCCCTGCCCAAATCCTATGACAACATGAGGGATGCCATGCTGTATGGGAGGGAGACTGCTATCTCCCTGAATGAAGTCATGAATGCCTTGAAATCCAGGGAGTTGCAAAAGGCATCTGATGGTAGACAAGAAACCGCAAGTGAAAGCCTCAATGTCAAAGCAAAGTTCAACAAAGCAAAATCCAAGAAGCCCTTCAAAGAAAAGAAGGGAGGATCAGGGAAGAAGGAGGATGATGAGAAGGAAACCAAGAAGTGCCACTTCTGCAAGAAACCAGGGCATATCAAGAAAGACTGCTACAGCTGGAAAAGAAAACAAGCTCAAAAAGGCTCATCAGACACTGCCGACCTTGCTGAAAATATCCAAGAAGCTGAAGCTTTAAACATCACATCTTCTAAAACTGAGAATAGTTGGATATTAGATTCAGGGTGTTCTTTCCATATGTGTCCTAACTTGAATTGGTTTGTTGATTTGCAGATGAAGGACCTGGGATCTGTAGTTTTGGGGAACAACCAAGTCTGCCCTGTCAGAGGCATTGGTTCAATCAAGCTAAAGCTACATGATAATTCTGTAAGGCTCTTAACTGAAGTTAGATATATTCCTAGTCTAAAAAGGAATTTGATATCCCTTGGATCACTACAAATGAAAGGCTATGAGTTTAAATCATGTGTTAATGATATATATGTTTTAAAGGAAGATAAAATTGTGTTGAAAGGAACCAGAAAATAGACTTTGTATCATTTAGTTGCTGAAACTATTGTTGGTGAGTCTGAAATTACCTCTACGTGTGATATTGAATTGTGGCATGAGAGACTTGGGCATGTTAGTGAAAAAAGGGTTAATTGAACTAAAGAAACAGGGTATATTGAGTTTATCTGCTGATGAAAAACTGAACACTTGTGATGCATGTGAATTAGGTAAAAGCAAGAAACTCCCATATCCTGTTGGCAAACATGTTTCATCTGCACCTATTCAATATGTTCATTGTGATCTGTGGGGCCCATCCAAAACCACCACTATAGGTGGAGGTGTATATTTCATGTCTCTAATAGATGATTTCTCTAGGAAAGTCTGGGTTTACATTTTAAAACACAAGTCTGATGCCTTTGATAAATTTGTTGAGTGGTGTAGTGCTGTTGAGAATGAAAAGGGATGTAAGTTGAAATGTTTAAGGACTGATAATGGCTTAGAATTCACCTCTGGAAAATTTGAAGAATTTTGTAAAGATAGGGGAATTAAAAGACATAAATCAGTACCTGGAAATCCTCAACAGAATGGGGTTGTAGAGAGAATGAATAGAACTCTCCTTGAGAGAGTTAGGTGTATGCTCTCTAGCTCAGGTTTGCCACCTAAATTTTGGGGAGAAGCAGTTACCACTGCTGCTTATCTTATAAATAGATGTCCTTCTAGTGCTATTGATTTTAAAACCCCTGAAGAACTGTGGTCTGGTAGGGCTGCAGATTACTCAAATTTGAGGAAATTTGGATGCTTAGCATATATGCATGTTAGGCAGGATAAGTTGGAACCTCGAGCATTGAAATGTGTTATGGTGGGATATCCAACAGGGGTTAAAGGGTATAGGCTCTGGTGCATAGAATCTGGAAAGGGAAAACTCCTAATCAGTAGAGATGTAGTGTTTAAAGAAAATATAATGCCTCTTAAGGAGCAATCTACTACTGAGTTTACTGGTAGAGGAGTTGAAGTAAACACTGATAAAACTAGTGATAACACTCCTATTAATGATGTAGTGTCTAGAGTATCAGAAGTGACAGGTATAAAACAGGAAGAAGATGATCAACAACAGGCTAATACTGAGGACCTCAGTGAGTATCATCTAGCCAGAGACAGAGCTAGAAGAGTCATCAAACCTCCAGCCAGATACTCTGAAGCAGATCAAGTTAGCTTTGCTTTCTCAGCAGCTGAAGAGGTAAATTACAGAGAGCCTAGGTCTTATAAAGAAGCAATTCAGTGCTCTGAAAGAAAGCAATGGATCAAAGCTATGGAGGAGGAAATAGAGTCTTTATTGAAAAATAAGACTTGGATCTTGGGTGGACAGACCTAAGAACCAGAAATGTGTAACATGTAGATGGTTATACAAGAAAAAGGTGGAGGTTCACAAAGGTATTGAGGTAATCAGGTATAAAGCAAGGTTAGTTGCTAGAGGTTTCTCTCAGCAAGAAGATTTAGAATTGCAACAGATGGATGTTAAAACAGCTTTTCTAAATGGTGAGTTAGAGGAAACTATATACATGAATCAACCAGAGGGATTTGAAGTAGCTGGCTGTGAAGGTCAGGTATGTCTCTTGAAAAAGTCTTTGTATGGACTGACACAAAGTCCAAGACAGTGGAATAAAAGGTTTGATGAATTCATGATAAGTATAGGTTTCAAGAGAACACTGCATGATAGATGTGTATACTTGAAAGAAGTTGCTGAGTCTGTGGTTGTTTACTTACTCTTGTATGTTGATGATATGCTTATTGCTAGTAGTTCTAGTAATGAGATTGATAAAGTAAAGCAATCACTGAGTGCTGAATTTGATATGAAAGATCTAGGGACTGCTAGGAGAATTCTTGGTATGGATATCAAGCGAGATAGGAAAAATATGAAACTTATGCTTGTTCAATCTGATTACTTGAAGAAAGTATTGTTAAAATTCAATATGAATGAAGCAAAACTTGCTCAGGTTCCTATAGCTCAACATATTTAGTTGTCTAATAAGCAATGTCCTGTTACTGTTGAAGAACTTAAGAACATGAGTGTTATTCCTTATGCAAATGTGGTAGGAAGCATCATGTATGCTATGCTTTGTACTCGGCCTGATTTGGCTTATGTTGTAAGTCTTGTAAGCAGGTACATGGCAAATCCTGGTAAGGCACACTGGGATGCTTTAAAAGGAGTATTAAGATACTTAAAAGTAACTGTTAATAAAGGAATTATGTTTCAAGGTGGAGCCACTAATTCAGAACAAGTTTTAGTTGGCTTTACTGACTCGGGTTATGCAGGAAGTACAGATACAAGGAAGTCCCAATCTGGATATGCATTTACACTTTATGGAACAGCAGTGAGCTGGAAATCTACACTACAATCTGTGGTAGCTCTTTCCACTACAGAAGCCGAATTTATTGCTGTTACAGAAGCAGTGAAAGAAGGTATATAGCTGAGAGGTATGCTGTCTGAGTTAGGCATTAATCAACAGGTTGTCTCTATTCTTTGTGATAATCAAAGTGCCATTCATCTTGTTAAGCATCAATCTTTTCATGAGAGGTCTAAACATATAGATGTTAAATTCCATTTTGTGAGAGATTTAGTTGAAAAAGGTGATGTGGTGGTGAAGAAAGTCTCAACTGATGATAATGTTGCAGATGTGCTTACTAAAGCATTACCAACTGTTAAGTTCCAAAAGTGTTGTTCTTTGATTGGTATGAGCTCTCTCGAGGAGAGCAAGTTGTTTGTCTAATTCTTGCAGGTAGTTCGGTGTATTCTAATTGTATTAGATAAGGTGGAGAATTGTGAGTAAAGTATCTACATACAATTAGTCTACACGGTTTCTCTGATCTCGCCAGAGAAATGGGCCACCAGCGGAATGTGGATTTCGCTGCTCTAGTTTTTTGATTTCTCTGGTGATGCTTTGCACTGCTCTGGTATCTTGATTTCTCTGGTCTGGAGTTCGATTCCTCTGACGGGTAAAATATGCACGGGTGTTTAGTCTATTGCTGTGGGATCTGTTAGCAAATATGCAAGAGTTAAGGGAGTTCAGTTTTAGGTTAGTTACAACAGATCCAACGGATCTGTGTTTCTTCATTCCAGAAGTTGGCGCGTATCTCAAATCTTCTCAACTGCTATTTCTTTTGTTTAAATACCTAGATTAGTTGTTGAGTCGAAGCTGAAGAATTTCCATTACTGTAAACTAGTTGAGAGTGAGGAATTATAGCAATCTTGATAGATTTGTAGGCTATACACTTCTTCTAGTGTTGAGTGTTCACAATTGTAATTGTAAAGTTCTTGAGTGTTCATAGTGAAATAGAATTGATTGTTCAGCACCGTGGATGTAGGATTGAAAAATCCGAACCACGTATTCTTTTATGTTCTTGCTGCGTTGATTGTTTTCCCTAACAAATTCCACAACAAATACAATGCTAAAAATTCATATTTACGTATATTGTGAACAAAAAAAAATTCTAAAGGCAACAGAGTAACAAGCCTCCGATAAACCCTAGCCGCCTGCAGAAGCCGCGCGGTGTTTTCACGCGCAACTTCTGCAGGCGGCTAGGGTTTATCGGAGGCTTGTTACTCTGTTGCCTTTAGAAAAAAAAATTGTTCACAATATACATAAATATGAATTTTTTAGCATTTTCATTAATGGGTTATAACCACAAACGTGCCCTCATTCTTTCAAACTTAGGATTTTTATTAGGGTTACAAAGTGACGTGAGTTAGCAATTAATGTCATTTTCTCAGATTTTGAACCATTTTTTACGGCGGTGGTGCCCCAAATTTTGGAGAAGATTTCGAGAATGGCCTGGAATTTTGAGGGGGGGGGGAGAGGAGTTGTCTCATTTTTATTCAACAGATATGCTTTTTCACTAAAGGTTTGAGGTTTTTTTGTTGTTGTTTGCTAATGAAGATTGGGGGAGGCGGCGATTTTCTCGATTTTCCTTGATTTAGAGGTTTTTTTGGAAGTTTTTATGAAATTTGGAGGTTTTGGGGGAGGAATCTATATTACTTGAAGAAGATCGGCGATGGTGATGGAGGAATTTGGTGAGATTCTGGCGATGGAATGGTGATGGAATTTGGTGCTACTTGTGGCAGAGTAGCGGTGATCGGAGATCTGACGATTCCGGCGAGGCTGTGGAGGATCTCTGGCAGCTTTGACATCGGTGAGAGAGATAGAGAGAGAGAGAACTGGGGCCCACCTTAATTAAAAATAAAAAATATATTTATTCTAACGGTGTTAATGTCCGTTAAGTGGCGGGGGGGAATTTGGTACGATTTTGCCACGTTGAGGTAGTAAACAGTTCTAACTCTGACTATAAGGTCTTGTAGGGACGCCATCGATAGGGGGGAATTTGGTATTTAACCCTAGTTTAAATGTAATAGAGGTGAAAGAAAATATATTGGTTCATTTTATAATTCTTTTTTTAAAATAATTTTTTTGTATTAATTTTAAACTTTGTAGATGAATAATTAGTATATATTTAAAAAAATATAATTTCAAATATTATTTTTTATTTATATTTGTGTATTATTTATTTATTTATTATGATGCATAATACTTTATAATTATAATAATATATAATGCTAATTTTCATTATCAAATATAATTTTCAATTATCTAATAACTATAGTTATCATTATACTTTATACAAAGTTGAAAATTTACGTTTTCAAATTCAGGATTTTATTGAGTAATTGATGTGAATTATTTTTATTGTATTTTTAAAATATATTTTACATTTGTATATATTTTGATTATTTAATATTTATAAATATTTATTTACAAATATCGTTTAATTTCGATAAGTAATTGATGTGAATTATTTTTATTGTATTTTTAAAATATATTTTGCATTTGTATATATTTTGATTATTTAATATTTATAAATATTTATTTACAAATATCGTTTAATTTCGATATTCGCCGTTTAATTTCGATATTCGCCGTGCATCGCACTGGAGGAATAAAGTTAGTGCATATCAAACTATTTGTTAATAAATCTCAATTCAGTTTTCCTTTTGAAAAAGTATATATATATATGTATATAAAAGAGTTGCTAATCCATTAAATAGCCTTCATCATTTATATCAAAATATATCTCTGTATTTTATTTAAACAAGAAAAAGTGAATAAAGTGCTCAAAACACTAACTTGCTCACTGGAATTCAAGCATAATATAAATGCATCACAACAAATTTATTTTAAAATTGACCAGTATCCTACAATGAAATATTTTGCATAACAGAAGGATAATAAGTGCAGCCATTTCCATCATCCTAATGTTCAAACATAATGACAACCAAGGAAACTGAAAAGAGAGAATAACAATGTAAATTCCATGATCTTTTCCAAGAAGTGATTATTGCCCCAATGAAATTTCTCAGTGGCTATCATCTTCTTCTTCGCAGAACTCGGTGTAGCGATCGGGGTCCATTAAACAGGGCAGGTCACTGAAGTTCTCCAGCTCTACCTTTATGATCCATCCGTCTTTGTAAGGGCTCGAATTTACCTGAATGAGGCAAGAGGTGAAGATATTTACGTAAGTACGATAACTGAATAGTTGGTGGAGACAATATAACATGGGGAGCACATATAAACACTAAAGATGGCAGTTCTTGATTAATGACGCAAAGAATTATGCATATATGCACCTCTAATTCAAGCAAAGGATATATAAACTACCATCAGATCATAATCGAGGCATGATAAAGATATATGATCTTTAGAAGCAAGTACCCTGTTATTTTTTTATTTTTTTTTGAGAGAAAGTACCCTGCTATGTTACTTTTCACCAATGGTGAAATAAATATATTCTCAAGGTAAAGAACTTTCAGAAAGATAGTGTGGCAACGAAAGGAATATGTGGATGATGCAGCAACAACAACACAAAAATGCTGCAATACATGGCTGCCAAGATACATATAACTGTCATACAATTTCCTTTTTCATTTTGTAGAACAAAAAAAAAATAGCATGATATCCACCAATGGTTTCTAATATGTATCAGCACGATAAACTCAGATTTAACCATGAACTGTGATAACTGCAACCCTCATTTTGGATTACAATTATCGTTGGTCCTCTTCATGGAAATATGCAGGTACAGTTCTGAATTTATGCTTGAACTAAAGTAAACACGGTAAGACATCTGCACTTGGCGAGCTGGAACATGTCAAGATTAGCAAGTGTGCGTTATTTTTCTTCTAATGATACGCAAATTTACTTAATATTAAACACCACAATGGGAGGTTTTATCTTCTGAAAAAATGGACTCAGAAAAATATTTAAGCAACATTATCTTCGAAGAATAACCATTTGAACAAATTTCTTAGCTAACAAACGTCTATGCACAAGGGAAAAAAGAAAAAGAAAGATAAAACCAGCAATGCATGATAGCAACCTGATAACTACTTAGCTGGTGCAAAATCTTTGATTAGGTCAAAAGTGCTGATAAAAGACTAAAGAAAGCACACTTACACCACAGGGCATCCAGTTACTGAGTTGGTTTTCCACTTGCTTGATTCTACTCCAAAGTTCTAACTAACTAGGGTAATCACATACAAGGCTAATTTGGATTGAGAGGAATGAAATTGCAAATTCCACTTCAGGGTCTCTCATTCTTTTCTTATTAGCTACATGAGTTATTTCTCTGTTTAGCTCTCATTGGATTCAGCCTTCGAATAGCCTTTGGCATGGGGGGGGGGTGGTAATAATTGAACTACCAAGAAAAAAAGACGAAGCTATGAAAGACACCTTGAACAACAATTTTGTGGGATGTAATAATAGAATAGAAGGAAAAGTTGTAACCTGAGAACCTCAGTGCACGAATCTAGAAAAGATCGTGTTTCATAGAACCTAAATAGATGCCACGAAAACTAATGAACAGTAACTCCAAGAGAATTGGGGAAGTGGGACCAATCTATGAACAAATTTGCAATCATGTTAACAATGTGGCCAAAAATAAGAATTTGATCTCAGAAATACTCACCAAACCAGGAGAATCACTGAGATTTTTGTTAACTTCAACCACTTTCCCAGAAACAGGTGAGTTAACATCGCTGGTAGCTTTGACACTTTCAACAGCACCGAAACTTGCACCTTGCTCTACCTTACTGCCCTCCTCGGGTAGTTCAACGTATACAACTTCACCAAGGTGATCTTGGGCATGATCAGTAATACCTATGGTAGCCGACTTACCTTCCACTCTCACCCATTCATGAGAATCAGCATACTTTAGATCCTTGAGAACTGCATTAATTCAAAAAAAAAAAAAATCACAATTCACGTATAGAAGACACATGCCATATATTGTCACACCAATCACTAAACAACTGAAGAATCAGCATTAATTGCAATGAAATCTCTACGGTCCAACCCCACTGATAACCCTAAATGAGTGCTTGACGATAAAGAAAAAATGTCACAAACATTTGTCCACATTTCGATACAGCCACTCTGTTCACACTGCAACCGCACCTCAAACTAATTTACAAATATCAAACAAGCATATGAAATGATTTACGATGCAGATCGATTTGAATTCGGAGGAAATTCCAGCGAGCACGACGCTTCCCAACACCCACATACAACAATTATAATAATAAAAGAAAAAGCAGCAACGATATCATAGCAATATAACACCAATGGAAAATCAGATCCTTCGTAGCACAACAGATCACCATGTTTCCGCAAAAAAATCAAACACATAAAACGCACGACGTTAATATGATCAAAAGGCCAATGCAAAATACACATCAACACACACACACTTACCGGTAGCAAAACCTCGACAGGGAACACTGATCCTTAGGTAGGAAGCAGCCCTGGTTGCCCACAAACTCGTCGCCATTTTAAAATAAAAGCACCTCAATCAACCGCTTCGCAGTTCTCAGTGTGAGTGTTTTTCTGTGGAATATTAGTTTTTAGGAAAGCGGCAATCTAATGAAGGGAAGGTTGGTAGGGTAAATCAACCTCAAAATGAAATTTATCCACGAATCCCCGCCGATATTGGAATTATAATATTGGACCTTATTATTTGGAGTAAATCATTTCGTTTCTTCTTTTTTAACGAGGGAATGCCATGATCTAAATATAATATCGCACAAAATAGAACCTTAATTTTCAGAGAAAGCTTTGGATTTGGCAATAAATTTTTTAAAAAATGAAAATAAAAATAAAAATAAAAATCAATGAGCTATTACAGTATACCTCGCATAAATAGGAGTCGTTGAGTGTTTCAACTTTGTCACTTAAATTAAAGTTATTGATATTAAGTTATCAAACTTGCTAAATCAATAAAATCGACCAATAATACACACATTCAAAGCCTATTTTTCCACAATTTGATTACACAAACCAAAAACCCTGGTGATAAAGATGGATTCCAAAAAATAAATACCTGAAATTGGAGAGCTCAGCTGTGTGGTGTGGATAAGTAAAGAACACGAGAATAAACTTGAAGAAAACTTAGGATAAATTTCAAATTTCTCATATGAGCAGTGGTTAGGTGAGAATATATTGGGTATGCAATTAAAATTTCCATATTTAAGAGGGCCAGAGTGAAATTACCTCCGAAAGGGGCCCTGCTAAACTTCACCTAAACTAAAGTAAGGTGGGCAGTTAAATAAATAACCTACTCTAAATCCCAAATATTAAAAAATAAGCTACAGTTCAAACAAAAATAACAACAATAATAATGAGATGTTGGTGGTTCATGTGTCAGCAAAGCAAAACAAAAAAGGTGGTGAGTTAGTGAGTGTTGTCCTTGTCCGCTTCTCGCTCAAATGGTAATAGTATAAGAGCATCCGCATTGGGACCTCCTTGATAGCCTCCTTGATAGCCTACTTGATAGTGTTTGTGTTATTGAGTAGGTAGTGCTGCATTGGGGTTCCTTGATAGCCTCCTTGATAATATTAGTTTTGATTTTATGTTTTTCATTTAAATTTTATTGCATATTTAAATACTGGATTAAACATAAAATTTAAAATTACTTAAAACATAAAAAAAAATACATAAAAATTTAAAAAACCTAAAACATCATTAAAATCACATAATTAAAAGCCTAGGATAGACCACGACGCCTGAGCACATCGGCGACCATGGACGCGTGCAATGCACGTTGTGCGTCCGTCATGTTCGTCGTATCCGTGTTCAGGAGCTGCATATCGAGCTCCCTCTCCCGGATATCGTTCCTCCGCTGGTACTGGGCGGTGAATGCCCTCATCTGCGCGTCGTTCCTATCCAACCTCTCCACAATTTCTGGTGGAGGATCCGAGCTCGTATGCGACGCTGCTGCCTTCCCTTTCCCTTTCTCCGCCGCCTTCGCCGCCTTGGCCGCCGCCTTGTTGCCAATGGGCCGAGCAGAAGAGATCTCCTCGCCCGACGCCGAGGTGGTGAAGCCGCCCTCTTCCGTAGTCTTTGTCCTCTTGGAGGCATGCACGTCTCCAAGGAGGTACATCGACTTGAACTTGGGATTGTTCCGGAGAACTCTCCACGCGTTCCAGAAATTGAAGGAGGCATTGGTTGGGCTTCTAGCCTTGAAGATGGTTTGGGCCTTTTCACGAATCATATCATCCGAATGACCGGACGGCCAATTGTTGCGCGTCTCCACCCAAACAGCTTCCCAGAGACGCACATCCGCGCTCACCCGGGACCAGTGGCCTTGAAGTTGCTTGATGCCGAGGTCGACGCCGAGGATGGGGTTCACACGTTCGCGGATCCGGCCCCAATATGACTCTCCCTTCTGATCCGTCCCACGGATCGAGTCGTTGGTCTCCTCCGCCCAAATTTGGACGATGAGATCCGTATGCTGTGGAAGGTAAGTATGACGGTAAACTTTTGGTTTGTCGTGCTTCATTTTGGTGGCCTTTTCCTTCCTCCGGCCGCCTTTTTTTGGTGGGGAGACACTCTGCTGAGCACTCACCGGTTCCTCCTCGGGCGGGCTCTCCTCCAAGTTGATTCCTCCCATATCGGGATGATAATCGGAGGAGAGATCAGGGCACCAATTTGGATCGTAGAAAGGGTTGTGTGGATCCATGACGGAGAAAATTGTAGGAGAAGAAGAGGTGTGAAGAGAAGAAGGAAGAAGAAAGAAGGAGAATAGGTGTGGAGAAGAAGGAAGAAGATGGGTTGTTTTAAAGAAGAGAAGAAGGAGAAAAAAAAAAAATTCAAACGGTCGGTCAAAGGTGCGGAGACCGAGGCGCTGCAGTCAAAAGAATATATATAAATTCGAATTTTCGAATTTTTCATAATTTTTTTTTTTTAAAATTGGGCGCGTGCATTGCACGCGCCATCTCCACCGGCCATTCGAGGATACTCGATAACTCGAGGAGTCCTCGAGGAGCTCCTCGCTGCATCGCCCTCCTCGACGCAGATGGTCTCCTCGAGTACCCGCGATGCGGGTGCTCTAATATAGAAGCAAATATATATATATATATATATATATATATATATATAGGGAGAGGTTCAAATAAGAACCACTAATAAAATAAGAACGGAGAACCATTTTAAGCCATTCGATCATCAAGATCTACGGTGGATGCATCATCTTGGTGGATGGATGAAGGTGCTGGGTTCGAATCCTGAAGGGAGCAAAAAAATTATTTTTTTCGGATGCATTAATTTGTATAGCAGATGCAGTAATTTTATTGGTTCTTATGTTCTCACGATAATTGTGGTTCTCACTATAACCGCACCCTATATATATATATATATATATATATATATATATATGGTGAAAAATCCAATAAAATAGATTTTCTGAGCCCAAAAAACATGAGTTAGAATACAAAACATGAGCAATCTTATTTACTTTTGGCTCATTTATAAGTTAGAATTATGAAATATATAGTGAAATTATCCATGTATGTCATTTTATTTAGTAATTTTATTTACATATTTTAAATCTAAATATATATTTAATCAATGCTTATGTATATTATCTCTTGATTAAGGGGGGTGTATTCGTTGTGGAGTTTAATAGATTTCTATGGATTTTAAAAGTCTGGGTGTATTCGTTCCAGACTTTTAAAATTCTGTAGAAATCTGGGTGTATTCGTTCAAGACTTTTAAAAGTCCATATAAATCTGGGTGTATTCGTTTCAGACTTTTTAAAATCCATACAAATCTAGGTGTATTCGTTATTCCATTGACTTAAAATCCGGAATGACTTCATGGATTTCATCCGAAAAATACACACGACGAAATCCGGCCAAGAACCACGAGAATTGAAATCCATGAAGTTTTAAGCGAGCGCTGAGTTCCAGCGCCCGCGGCCAAGAAGCCAGTGAGCGCCGGAACTCAGCATCCGTTGAGAGTGTCCAACGCTCGCTGGGTTTGAGCGGGCGCTGGGTTCCCAGCGGCCGCTGGGTTGCCGCGGTCGCTGGGCCCAGGCAGCCCAGCCCACCCACACGGTTTTTAAATACACCTCTTCGGTTTTTTTCCCCTCATTCATTCCACAGACGCCTACACTTCAAAAAGAAGACAAGTTTAGGGTTCCATATTAGCTCTTAGCCAGGTATTTTTTCATAAATTTTATATCTTCATATTATTTTAATTATGCAATTTTTCTATAGCATGAATCTTGTACCTTTATAAATTGTTAGCAACTGTATGTTGTGTTTCTATTGCATGTGAGTTGATTTTAGTTTTTTGTTGATGTTTTGTATTTTTTATTTTTATTCATTGATATAGTATTGTATCTGTATTTATTTTCGGTGTCTAGTAATATTATTATGGGAGACTCTCAACCACAAGATTCCAAAAAAAGGGCAGTGTATGAAGCCTGGACAAATGAACAAAGTGATGCATTGTTAGATATTCTGGTTGAGTCTGCACATAGGGGATGGCACGATAATAGTGGTATATTTAGCAAAGCCACAGTAGAGGAAATGATATTGCCTGTTCTGAATGAAAAACTTAGGTGCAATAAAAATTATAATCACTACCAAAGTCGTATCAAATGGTTTAAGAGCCGTTGGACTGCGTATTCAACACTCTTGAAGTTTAACTCTGGTTTTGGTTATGACAACGACACCAAAAAATTCACGGCCCCAGATGAAGTAGGATGCGTATATAGAGGTAAATTTGTTATCAATTATTTTTTAAACACAATGTTATTTAAATAATATAGTTAATTAATAATTTTCTTATTTATTATTTTAGGCTCACCCAAAAGATGCATACTTACGCACTGGGAGTTTTTCGGATTTTGATGACTTGAGGCTTGCTGTTGGAAACGGTGTGGCTATAGGAAGAAACGTAATTGGAGTGGGCAGTGCTACTGATGCTAGGACAATAGGAGTTGATGAAAGTAGAGGTCCGCTCATAGAGGAGTTGAATTACGATGCTGCTAATGAGGCATTTGTAGTACTGGGTGAAGATGATCCACCGTTATCCGGCTCCAAATCACCTTTGGAGTCCACTGAAGTTCCTGTGGAGTCCACTCAGAGAAGAGCTCCTGCCAAAAGAAGCAGATGCCAGTTTGAGACAAATTCAGGCCACACTGAAAATAGTTCGCATCAGGAGCTCATAGTAGAAATTAAAAAAGTCACTAGCACAATGGATCGAGTTGAAAGCCTCTTCGTGAAACGAGATACTATGCTGGAGAGAAGAGAAAAAGAAAAAGGTTATACAACTTGGGATGCTATCAAAGAAATTCCTGATTTGAGTGAAGATGCCCGCTACACAGCATTTGACTTGCTTGTTACAAAGTCACAAAAAGATGGATTTATGAAAATGACTGTTCCTGAACGCAAAAGATGGATAGAATCCAAGACTAGGAAATAGAGTATAGTTTAGTCATGTTTTTTGAACTATGTTTTTATTTTTGTTTCACCATCTTTTTATGAGTACATTGTTTTGTTGGTTTTATGTTTTAATACTTTATTTTGTTGATGGATGTGGTTGAATTTTATAAGTATTTTTAAAAGGCTATTTTTTGTGAGTCCCTTTTATTCTTATTTCAATTATTGTTTCATTGTTTTAAATGGCAGCATGAATTATGAAGATAAAATTAACATTGCAATTGAAGAAGACATAGATGAAGAACTTGAGTATGAAATCGAAACAGAGATGGAGATTGAACTTTCTGATCTTGTTAGGCAACTGATGGAAGCAGCTAAGGTAGTTATCACTCTATTGAGAAATATTATGACGCTACATCCGACTGCTGACAACGCTCTGATGCGACGACCAAAGACTAGGGAAGGATTCCGTTTTATTACAAGAATGATGGATGGAGATCCGAGCCAGTTTCGACAGTTGTATAGAATGTATCCTGACGTCTTCATCAAATTATGCCAGATCATTAGGGAGAAAGCCCATGTGGATGATACACGATACACAATTGTTGAAGAAATGTTGGCAACATTCCTCATCATTGTAGGGCACAACGATCGTTATTGTAACGTTCGTGAAAGGTTTGGTCGTTCGCATTTTGCTGCTAGTCAGAACTTCAACAAAATCATGAGAGCATTGAACACCATAGCACCGGACATGATGGTTAAGCCGATTGGCGCAATACCCGCTAAAATTCGGGAAAGTACCAGATTTTATCCTTACTTCAAGGTATAATATTTCTGCTCTTGTATTATATTAAATATTTTTGGTTTTTGTATAACTCATTCACCTATTATTTTAAGATTGTATTGGGGCTATAGATGGCACTCATATCCCGGCCATGATAAGAGGTAAAGACGTGAGTTGTTATCGTAACCGTCATGGGGTGAATTCGCAAAATGTTTTGGCAGCTTGCAACTTTGATTTACTCAAATCCCAAACAAATACATCACCTAATTCATATTTTTTGGGGTTGCTTATGTTACATATTTGTGTATATTATTTGATTTTCATTTCATCATTCGTTATATTTATGTAAAATTGTATGATCATAAAAACATAATAACATGATTAAAATGTAATGAAAACATGAAACTCATGAATCAAATGCAAACATAATTCATGAAAACAAACATTAATCATTGTTCAAAAGATAAAATTATCCAAACTCATAAAACAATGTCAACATTAATATAAAAACTCAGAAACGTGGTCTCCAAGAATCCCACTGGCGCTGCAACTCGGCAATCTGCTGGTCTTGTGCATCAAAGTGAGCATTCATATCATCCCTCATTGATGTCATCGAGGAGTCAAAATGAGCTCGGAATGCTCCCATGGATGAATCAAAGTGTGCACGAAATGATGTGAGATCATTCTGAACCTGCTGATAGTAGTCTCTCGACATTGAACCACCAGCTGCTCGCTCTCCATTCCCCTCGTCTTCTTCCTCTGCCTCTTCGGCTTCCTCTTCAGCTTCTTCTTCATTCTCCTCTTCTTCATCATCACCGGCGGTCCCAGATGAACCGGCACCAGGATCAATGCGGGGACGACGGCCTGCTGCAATCTCGGAGTGTATGTAGTTAACTACACAACTCCTCTTCCCATGAGGAACCAGCGTGTATTGGTCAGAAATCAATTGAGCTCCTCTGAGCTCACTATAATCAATGTACTCACCATGCAGCTCATCCTGACCATGCTGAGGCCCCTCTGTCGCAGCAAGAACTCCAAACTTGTGTGCCAAACTAGTGATAATAGTAGCGAAAGAAGCATGGGCAGTAGGGCGCTTCTTCGCCCGAATCATAGCAGCCCAAATAAACTGTGAGATGCACACTTTTGTGCCATCTAAAGCACACTCCAACAAAAATACCTCAACTGCATTCACCTTATTCGCTTGCTCCTTTCCAGACACATTATATGCAAGAAATTTATGAACAATAGCCAATGCCGGATCCTTAATGTAACCACTAGGCATACCCGAACTATCCCAATTATCACAACCAGTCAATCGATTCCACACTTGATTAACATTCCATCCCCAAGTTTTATCAGATAATCCACCAATACTGAAACCAAAAACAACTTTCATTCTAGCCAAACTAATTTTATACTCTCGCTCATACATCCTAACTTTAATCCATTTCATATCACTACTCATTTCCACAGTAGTCATGAATTCATAACATAGAGGATCATACCCAGAAAATTCAATACTTTTAGCATACTCTTTCATCCCTAGATTCTTCAAATACAAACCAACTAGCTGCTTAAGTTTCAAATCAGTAATCAAGTCCCAATCCAAGTAATGCGGAGGAGTAATGTAGTTCAAGTTGAATTTTTTAAATATTTCTCCCTCTAATTCGCTTTGCAATTCAAATGGACATTCATACCTTTCGCTCAAAGATTGCTCCTCCTCGCCTCTACGGATGTTTGCATTCTTGGTTCGGACCATTATGTCGTTGAAGGTGACCGGAGAGGGTGGTGGTATGGAAGGAGTGAAGTGGTGGAGATTTTTTGGGCTGGGAGTTCTGGGAGCGGCGCAAGGAGAAGGAGAAGTCTGTAATGAATTAGGGCACCAGCGCCCGCTGAGCCTTTATATACAACTTATTCCCAGCGCTCGCTGGATTCCCAGCAGTCGCTGGGGTTTCCAGCGGTGCTGAGACTCAGCGGGCGTTGGTTTTCATGGAATTCAATTCTAGAATTATCCCCTAAAGTCTTCGAAAATCGATGAAAATCGGGGTGAAATCCAACCACTAATTCTTTGAAAGTCGTCTGGAATCTATATGAATTCCATGGAATTTAAATTCCATGGACTTTTTAAAGTCTGTGAAAATCCACAACGAATACACATAATGTGAGAATTTTTGTAATTAGTATCTCTTGCTTTATTATCTCTTGCTTTGTGCTTTAGTATCTCATAATATATGTATTCCGTTTTTTTAATTCCTACTTATGTATTACTCCCTCCGTCCGCCAAGATTATGGTAATTTGCTTGGGCACGGGATTTAATAAAATTGGTGATGATTTTGATGTAGTGGAGAAAGGGTCCCACCACTTTATGAGATGAGTGGTTAAGATTGAATTTTGAGTGGTATTTTTGTAAATAAAGAGTGTTAGTAAGGATAAAATATTAAAGAGGATGGTGGGACCATTGCCATAAAAGGAAAGAGACATAATCTTGGCGGACGCCCGATATAGTAATTGTGACATAATCTTGGCGGACGGAGGGAATATGTAACTTTAATTTTCAATTTCATTTAATTACTCTGTATTTTGTCTTTTATCACTTAAAAATTTTCACAACTCTATAGTACTCTTGCTATATATGACAAATACAGAACTAATCACCTATCCACCGTGGGCAAACATAACGCGCCCACCACTGATGTGGCAATGTTAATTAGGAAGGAGAATTAATAAATCTTACTCTAATTACATTTGTCACATCAGTGGTGGGCACGTTATGTTTGCCCACAGTGGGTAGGTGATCGGATCTGATGACCAATATATATGAATGATCATGCAGTGCAAAGCATTTAAATTGACTTAACTTTCTCAATTTTGTGTACTGGTCATGAATTAGAACTAGCAGCCGTCGTGCACGCGCTGAAGATTTGGAGACACTACCTCTATGGAGTTAAGTGTCATAAGAGTTTAAAGTACTTCTTCGAGCAAAAGGAATTGAACATGAGACAACAAAGATGGCTCAAATTAGTAAAGGATTACGATTGCACCGTTAGTCACCATCCAAGAAAAGCGAACGTAGTAGCTGACGCCCGGAGTCGAAAGACGAAGGCTAAGCTGGGGTATTTCATCACCCAACAGAAGGAACTGATTCGTGACTTTGCCTCACTCAGTTTAGAAATTGTTTATTCCCCATTCAGTATCGGGTTGTGTAGCTGCGTTAACAGCTAAACTTGATTTGAGGGAAAAAAATTATGCAAGCACAAAGAGAAGATTGGTTCTTGGAGAAGATGCGTCTTACTGCAAGAATGAATGAAACGAAAGGATTCACTGAAGGAAATGATAACGCATTTTTGGTTGGTAAAAGATTGTGTGTACCGCACAATGAAGAGTTAAAGAACGAGATTATGAGCGAGGCTCATGATACTCCATACACTGCACATCCAGGCAGTACAAAGATGCACCAGAATTTAAAGAAAATTTTCTGGTGGAAATGAATGAAAAGGGATATAACGTTGTTGTGGAGCGATGTCTCGCATGTCAACAAGTCAAACCCATTCCTGAGTGGAAGTGGGAGCACATCAACATGGACTTCGTAGTGAGCCTACTGAAGTCAGTGTTGGATTTGTATACTGAAAGCAAGAACGTTTTATGCTTGTATACAATGTTTCCTAAGTTCACTATCCAATCTCCTATCTGATTGTGTTCTTGATTGCATATGTATGTTCTCTATCTCTATACAAGTAGATTATATGGTGTGTTGTAGATCACAAAAGACCATATAATTGGATTAACCTTAAGAGATATAATATGATCACAGCCGAGATGACTTTAGGACGAGTCATCGGTTTAGGCTGCAGTATAGATGGAAGTAGTTTGTCTTGACTACTTGTCTATACTGGTACGTCATAACGTATTGATAGAACCACAGTGAAATGTATTCTTCTATCTGACTTAAGTGAAGAATCAAGATCTCGGTGACTTAATAAAATCTTAATACTAATAAGATTTCGAATATATATGTTAATTCGTGTATCACTTTGATTTACTATGAGTGAGAGTTATATAGTAACTTGAGTACTATGTATCTTGGGTGATAACGGTTAATATATGATATTTGATTATCTGTATTAGTACTCGTATCCGATATAGGATAATGACATCCCCTTAAGGAGCTCAATAATGTTTATTGCGCTAAACCCTGCAGGTTGATTAAGTTCAGGCGCAATAATAAGGTTTGAGTGGTACTGCTTAAGGATTAATAAAGAGATTAATTAATTTATTAATAAGTCTAAATATAAGCCCCGACTCAACACCGGCAATAAAGGGGTAAGTCAATATTGGTTCTCTAGTGGAATGAACTGATATTTATAAATTAATTATGGTCTGGGCTGACCATAGATAAATTAATTTATTTGAGGCCCATCTTTATTCCTTGTATCTGGTTCCTGGACTGGCCCAAAGTCTCCTAGCCCAAGATAGAGAAGAAAAACGCCTAGCACAGAGATCAGGCACCTCACACGTATTTATTTTATTTATAAATACAGCTGTCAGCTCTCAGAAAAACACACAGATAAAATTAGGGTTTTTTGAGAGCAGTGGGTAGCGCCGATCGTGCATAGCACTTTTCTCTCCTGGGACTTTCATAGAACGTTGTCCATCCAACGGTGAAAGCTGAGTGGAATACAGTTCAGAAGATCAGAGCTGGAGTCAGATTTCTCGCATGAAATCAAGTTCTGGCAGTTTCAGGATAACGGCCATAACTTCCTCTACAGAACTCCGATTCAGGCGAAACAGGCGGCCACGGAAAGATCTCTCAAAGATGAAGAAGTCGTATTTCTGGGTAGAATACGATTTGAGGACGTTTGAGGCTTCAAATGAAGGCTTGAAGCTGACTGGTCTGTTCAGCTGTGATTTGACGAATTCTTCTGAATTCTTCAGGTATTTCTGAACTCTAACGTGCAGCACTTAAATTCATAGGAGCATGTTAGGGATTAATCGTTGTATGATAAATTAATAATATTCCAAGAAATGATCATCGGGCAAACGGAACGTTAATTCAATTTAATATTCATTCAATTGGTATCAGAGCTCAGGATTAATTTCTTGGCTCTATTATTAATTTATGTACGATTAATAATATGCGTTGTTTTTACTGTTGCTGTTCTTCGTGGTCTGTTGATTCGTGGGGTACGTCGTTTTGACGTTGTAATCGTTTTTCACCACGAGAAAATCCGTGGTTAGATTAGGATTTCTTTTTTGTTTTTGCTTTTCCTTTGTAATCTGTAAAACTGTGGAACGAGACGAGGACAACGACGAATCAACAACGGATGAACAGAGGTTGGAGTTGGAGTACCGAAGGCATGCCGGGTGCGGAGCGAGCAAGGCTGCCGGCGCCGAGGGCAGCGCGCGCACGAGCGCTTGCGCGCTGTGCGCCGCGCGCCTGGTCAGGCGCCGGTGCGAGGCTGCTGTTGCTCACGCTGCTGGTGGCTGCGGGTCAGGCGAGCAAGGTTAGGCGGGCGGCAGGGGCTGTGCGCGCCCGGGGCCGCGCCTGCGCGCTGCGCGCCCAGTGGGCGACGTGCTGCCGCTGCTGCTGCCTACGCCGGGACCTGCTGCTGTGTTGCTGCTGCTGGACGCCAAGGCTGCTTCCGCTGAACTGCTCGTGCCGGGCTGCTGCTGCGGCGCACACCGGGAGCTGCGGCGGCGGCGCTGTGCAGCGGCTGTCGAGAAAGGGGGCGGCGGCGCCTAGGGTTTCCAAACCCTAGGTGGCTGTTTCCTCAAACCCTAGGGGGCCCAAACCCTATTTTTCAAAGACGGGCCTGATGGAGCTGTTCGGGCCAAGTGTTTAGTTTTTGAGCTTTTCTTTTCTGTTTTAAATGTAATAGATTAGAATTTGGGGTTCCACGAATGGGTCACGAAGAACTTTATTGTTTTAATTCTGTTCTTTGCATGTCGTGGTGTTAATCCTTTATGCTCTTTGCATGCTGTTTTTGTCTTTGCTTGTTAATACTCCCTCCGTCCCCAAAATAAGTTCCTCTTTGGGGACGGCACGGGTTTTAAGGAAAATGGTAAAGTGTATTGATAGTGGAGAAAAATATATTATAATTAGTATTGGGAGTGGTGAAAAGGTGAAAAAGTGTTATAATTAGTATTGGGAGTGGTGAAAAAGTGAAAAGTAAGAATAAATAAAGTATTATTAGTGGTGGGATAGTTGTCCAAAAATAGAAAGAAAGAAAGAGGAACTTATTTGGGGGACGTCCCAAAATGGAAAAAAAAGAACTTATTTCAGGGACGGAGGGAGTATGTGTTTATTAACTGTGCTTAGACAAGCATGCTAGGTTTATCGTTTTCTTAAGCATGTTTTAGAATTCTGCGAGCATGTTTTACATGTTGCATTCTAGAAGAGCATGTTTAGGATTATGTGTTTGAGCATGATCAAACCTTTTGAAACTAAAAAGACTAAGCTGTATCAATAATTTTATAGATGATTAAAAATTATTTAAATTTCCACAAACGGTCTCAAGACAAAGTGATTGAGAATATGAGTAAACGACCACCCTAACGTGGCTTACTTCATATTTGATTTCACAAGTTTGTTAAGTTGAGATTTCTATTAAAAATATTTAAATCCATTTAAGTAGTGGGAGTTATGCGGTAAACGACCACCCTAACGTGGCTTACTCGTATGATTTTCATAAGTACTTTAGAGGATGAATTTTAAATAAGATAACTAAGAAATTAAATTGAATGCGGCATGGTCCTAGTGAGTATGTCAAATTCGAGAATTTAATTTTAAAGTTAGATTGTGGTTATTACTAAATAATTTTTATTCTTAAAATTATGTAGACCTCCACATGCGGTCTCAAGACAAAGTGATTGAGAATATGAGTAAACGACCACCCTAACGTGGCTTACTTCATATTTGATTTCACAAGTTTGTTAAGTTGAGATTTCTATTAAAAATATTTAAATCCATTTAAGTAGTGGGAGTTATGCGGTAAACGACCACCCTAACGTGGCTTACTCGTATGATTTTCATAAGTACTTTAGAGGATGGATTTTAAATAAGATAACCAAGAGATTAAATTGAAAGCGGTATGGTCCTTGTGAGTATGCTAATTTCAAGAATTTAATCATCAAGGTTAAATTGTGGTTATTGTTTAGATATCATTTCAAGTACAATGTACAACTCCCCAACGGAGTCCCTTCTTGAATATGATATGGTCTGGTTTAAGTCCAACAATTAATTTCCTTTGTCAAAAGGTCAAGTTGACATGGATGGAAATTAAACGACTAGGTAAATAGTCTGGTTGAGGAATTCATGTGTAAACGACCACCCTAACGTGGCTTACTCGTGAGATTTCTTGGGCAGTTGGAGGTTTCATTAATATTGTTTTTATCAAAAGGTTACAATATTACTGTTACGAATTATGTGCTTTATGTTCGTTACTTTCAGATATGTCTATGTCTCTTACTGTTTATTTATTCTTGCACAAAGTCTTTTAACCGGTCCACATATATAAAATGGAAACGCAGTTTTGAATTTTTTATCTTTATCACAAACTAAACACAATTTTTGTGTTGCCTACTACTCCATGTTCTTATGGTCCGAACGATGAGTCAACTGATGAGAAAAAGGAATTACATAAAAGGTGGCATAAGACGAATAATGTGGCTATATGCTATATTATGAGTATAATGTCACAAACCTTGTAGTTCCAACATTAGGGCATGGACGATGCTATTAGCATCATGCTGAATCTCAAGAAAGTGTTCGGAGAGTCGGACTGAGCTGCTCATTTAAATTTGATGAGAGTAATCTTGTTATTTTTATGAGTGAACACAGCTCAGTGCACGAGTATGTCATGCAAATTTTGACGGACTTGACTTGCTCAGTGGGAGTATCGACGGTGAGGTAAAAGTCGATATTATCCTGAACTCTCTTCCCAAGTCTTTTAATTAAGAACTTCCGCCTCAACGCTGTTATGAGCAAGAAAGATAATACTCTTTTTTAGTTGTTGAATGCTCTAGTTACGGCTAAGGAAGTTGTGGGAAAGAGATGTGCAAGCACTTGTTATTGCCAAAGGAGAGCCATCTTCTTCGTCAAATGACGGGAAGAAGAAGGGTCCAAGGGGTAAGAAAGACAAGGGAAATAGTGGGAGCAGTGGTGTGATAAGAATGAGTATTGGAGATTTCTTCTTTCAATACTCAAGGCAAATGGTTAAGGTACTTCACTTGCTATAGTAACTTAGACATGTCAGCTCGTTTTCTACTCAGTTGTGAGTAGTGGATAACGAGAGAAACTGATAATGATTGTTGCACCTTGCATGGCTTTTAGGCTGACAAGGAAGCTGAGAAGTGATGAGATGATTGTCTTCATAGGCAACGTGACTAGAGTCGCAGTTGTTGCAATTGGAGACTTGTCTTTAAGTTCTAAAGACACAGTTTAGTTTTTGAGAGTTCCTTATCATGTTTCAAAATTTTGAATAGATGGATCACATGTCATTTTTGATAGTAGTATTTCTACCATAAGAAATGACAAAGTTGTCTATTCTGGTATTTTTGAACATCTCTCTTCATACTATAACTTGTCTACAAAATACCTTTATATTGCATTTACATCATCGAACAAAAGAAAGAGAAAAGTTAAGGCTAATCTCTCATGAGGATCTTACACATATATTGATACCTTAGATTAGGTCACATCTATCTTAACAGGATCCAAAGGCTTGTGTCTAAATAGTACATTGGATTCAATCCAGGTTGTACCATTTGGAACCTGCGAATCCTGTATAGAGGAAAAGATGGAGATCGGGTCATTCATGGCAAAGGGGATAAAGGGCCAATAATGTGTTAGGAATGATCTTTTCTGATTCATTGTCAGTGTTTGGGATTCCAACCCAGTTTACTACACCGTGTAATCCCTATATAAGATGGTGTGGTGGAGAGAAGAAATAGGTCACTCTTGGAAAAATATGTCCGATGATGAGTTATGCATCTTTGCAATTAGTCCTAAAGAATCAGAAGGTGGTTATTAGCAATGACACACGATTCTTAGAAGTGGACTATGAGAATAATCACTAATCCAAGTCAGATAGTGTGCTTCAAGAAATTGAAGACATTAGACAGGCGATTCCATCACCCAAGCCAAGTGTGCAAGAGTTTTGTATCACAGGACACTGCACGCACTGTTGACACACATATGCCACCACAAATCCATTGTAGTGGGAGGGTTGTGGGACAACCCGATCGATTTATGTTCTTGGGAAGATCTTTGGATTCAGTCCCTGGTAGTGAATATAAGAGAATCGACCCAGATATCTACTTGGAATTAGTGGGAGACGAGAATGTAGATTCTTGGCACGCCTCAATGGAGCAATCCATTAAGAATATGGGTGTATACTAGAAAATCTTGCTACCAGGAGGCAGTAAAGCCTTAGGTTGTAAGTGAGTATACAAGTTAATGACAGGCCCGAATGAGCAAGGTCGTAGCTTTCGAAGCTAGACTGGTGGCGAAAGGTTATGCCCAGTGTAAGGGTATAGGTTATGATGATATTTTCGCCAGTACCATGCTCAGAACATTCGGATCATTTTACCCATAGCAGCTCACTTAAACCATCGAGGTCGGGCAAATGGATGTCATATATTTTACCTTGGAAAAGGTAAGGACATCCATGTGCAACAACCTGAAGGTTACGTGAGGGAGGGAGAGAAGCATCTCGTGTCAATCGCTCTCGTGTCATCGGTGATGTGGTTTATCTTGCATTTTATGTAGATAATATCCTCCTAATTGGCGACAATATGGAGCTATTGTCTAGACATAAAGTAATGGTTATCCGAACAGTCTCAGATGAAAGACTAAAAAGGTACAGTATACATCTTTGTGATCAAGGTTATAAGGGATCACTAGAAAATGATGTTGGGCTTATCTCGAGTGTCTTACATTGATACTGAGAATACTCGTTTTAGTATGCATACCGCCAAGAAAGGATTGCAACCTTTGAGCTATGGCGTTCATTTATCTAAAGACATATGTCTTAAGATGCCTATTAAGGTTGAGGAAATGAAGGCAGTATTCTACGTTTCCGCAGTAGATAGCTTCATGTATGGATTGCAATGTACGAGATCTTATATTTTCTATGCAGTTAGCATGGTTGTAAGATATCAGTATAGTCCTAGTTAAAGACACTGAACTGTGGTAAATTATATTCTCAAGTCCATGACTAGAGAATAAGGATAATTTACCAGTTAGACAGTTTAGTTCTTTTTTTGGATTATACGATTTCGGATTTCCAGGCTGACCGGAACAAAGAATAATTACCTCGAGCTATGTGTTTTCCTTGGGAGGTAAAACCTTTTGGTTTGACCACTACCTCCAGGATCTAAGGGTGATTCCTAGTTTGCGTGAGAGCATCACCTTCGTGATACCTCAAGTGCAGTTGCAAACTCTAAGGAATCTAAGAACCACAAGGGGTCAAACACATGGAGAGTAAGTACCAAGTTATACGATTATTCGTAAATCGAGGCTTTGTGCTCATAGAATGAATTCTCACATATTGGAGAAACCTACTCATCTTTTCACAAAAGGCTTATCGCAAATGGTCATTGAAAGATGGGAATGCGATTGATGCCACCCACTTAGGAAACTTTAAGTATAAGTGGGAGAAGTGTTAAGTGATTGGTAAATAGACGCATTGTATACTAAAAGTTTGCTTTAGTATAAGTGGGAGATTGTTGGATTTGTATACTGAAAGCAAGAACGTTTTATGCTTGTATACAATGTTTCCTAAGTTCACTATCCAATCTCCTATCTGATTGTGTTCTTGATTGCATATGTATGTTCTCTATCTCTATACAAGTAGATTATATGGTGTGTTGTAGATCACAAAAGACCATATAATTGGATTAACCTTAAGAGATATAATATGATCACAGCCGAGATGACTTTAGGACGAGTCATCGGTTTAGGCTGCAGTATAGATGGAAGTAGTTTGTCTTGACTACTTGTCTATACTGGTACGTCATAACGTATTGATAGGACCACAGTGAGATGTATTCTTCTATCTGACTTAAGTGAAGAATCAAGATCTCGGTGACTTAATAAAATCTTAATACTAATAAGATTTCGAATATATATGTTAATTCGTGTATCACTTTGATTTACTATGAGTGAGAGTTATATAGTAACTTGAGTACTATGTATCTTGGGTGATAACGGTTAATATATGATATTTGATTATCTGTATTAGTACTCGTATCCGATATAGGATAATGACATCCCCTTAAGGAGCTCAATAATGTTTATTGCGCTAAACCCTGCAGGTTGATTAAGTTCAGGCGCAATAATAAGGTTTGAGTGGTACTGCTTAAGGATTAATAAAGAGATTAATTAATTTATTAATAAGTCTAAATATAAGCCCCGACTCAACACCGGCAATAAAGGGGTAAGTCAATATTGGTTCTCTAGTGGAATGAACTGATATTTATAAATTAATTATGGTCTGGGCTGACCATAGATAAATTAATTTATTTGAGGCCCATCTTTATTCCTTGTATCTGGTTCCTGGACTGGCCCAAAGTCTCCTAGCCCAAGATAGAGAAGAAAAACGCCTAGCACAGAGATCAGGCACCTCACACGTATTTATTTTATTTATAAATACAGCTGTCAGCTCTCAGAAAAACACACAGATAAAATTAGGGTTTTTTTAGAGCAGTGGGTAGCGCCGATCGTGCATAGCACTTTTCTCTCCTGGGACTTTCATAGAACGTTGTCCATCCAACGGTGAAAGCTGAGCGGAATACAGTTCAGAAGATCAGAGCTGGAGTCAGATTTCTCGCATGAAATCAAGTTCTGGCAGTTTCAGGATAACGGCCATAACTTCCTCTACAGAACTCCGATTCAGGCGAAACAGGCGGCCACGGAAAGATCTCTCAAAGATGAAGAAGTCGTATTTCTGGGTAGAATACGATTTGAGGACGTTTGAGGCTTCAAACGAAGGCTTGAAGCTGACTGGTCTGTTCAGCTGTGATTTGACGAATTCTTCTGAATTCTTCAGGTATTTCTGAACTCCAACGTGCATCACTTAAATTCATAGGCGCATGTTAGGGATTAATCGTTGTATGATAAATTAATAATATTCCAAGAACGATCATCGGGCAAACAGAACGTTAATTCAATTTAATATTCCTTCAGTCAGCACGTGGAAACACTGCTTTTGGGTCATAGTGGACCGATTATCAAAGTCAGCGCACTTTCTGCCAATTCAAATGACTTTTGGATTGGAGAAACTTGCAAAGTTTTATGTCAAAGAGATAGTACGCCTTCACGGTGTACCCGTATCTATCACGTCATATCGTGACGCCAGATTCACATCGTGTTTCTGGAAAAGTTTACAAGAAGCAATGGGCACTCAGCTGAACTTCAGCACAACGTACCACCCTCAGACTGACGGGCAGTCAGAAAGAACGATTCAGATTCTAGAAGATATGTTGCGAACGATTGTCGCAGATAAAGGTGGGAGTTGGGAGGATTTGTTACCTCTTGTAGAATTTGCTTATAACAATAGTTATCAAGCAACCATTGGAATGGCTCCATATGAGGCTTTGTATGGCCGAAAATGTCGATCACCACTTTACTGGGATGAAGTGGGTGAAAGAAAGTTGTAGGTCCTGAACTGGTCCAACAGATGGTTGAGAAGATCGATCACATCAAGCAAAGAATCAAAGAAGCTCAAGATAGACAAAAGTCTTACGCCGATAAACGCCGATCGGAGTTAGAATTTAATGTTGGGGATCGAGTCCTCCTCAAAGTTTCTCCCTCATAATGAGTTATACGCTTTAGAAAGAGGGGTATGTAACGACACCGCTATAGAGGACCTTTTGAGATCCTAGTTAAGATAGGTCTTTGCAGCCTATAAGCTGGCTCTGCCACCAAGCATTATGGATGTATATACTATGTATTGCATATCATAATTAATAAGTATGTGTTTAATCCAAAGCATGTGATTAAGCAAGAAGAAGTTGTCCTAGCCAGGACTTAAGTTATGACAGGAAATCAGTCCAGATACTTGATAGCAAAGTTTAAGTTTTACGAAACAAGAAAGTTGTTCTCGTCATGTAGTGGAACCATCAGGATGGAAAAGGCCACAAAAAAGATGAATGAAACGAACGACTAGTATCACAAGCTAGAATACCAGATATGTAATTTCGGGGATGAAATTTTCTTGAAGGAGGGAGAGATGTAATACCCCGTTTCCCCGAGCTAAGTTTAGAATAATTTTGAACTTAGAAAGTAAGATGATTCACGCCGGATAAAAGAAAATGAATTTATTTTAATTCCAACAAAAATGATTTACAAAAAAAATATTTGTAAATTTAGTTATTTAAATTCTTATGCATTGCGTATTTATTTAAATTGAGCATTTGAACATTTACACGAGCTATTTATTTAGCGAACCCTAAAGAATTATTTCAGTTCGACAATTCATCGCAAATGTTTTAATTGTCACATCACGTCATTTCATTGCTTTTAGCAACACTTACCATCAAAGCCACTCCCTACAATTAAAGTCTATTCCTACACTCTATTTTCCTTCATTCACGCATCTACTCTTGAAAGAGCAACATCATAGCCGTGCTAGGCAGTCACCCCACCCTGTGCATCCCTTTATCTCATCAGCCAAAGTCCCCCTTCATCCCACACAACACTCCCTCGCCAAAGAAAAAAAAAAGAAACTGATTCCATATTTTAGATTCAAGAACCAAGCTTTTACCGAATATACATCAAAATCAACCAAGTTCAGACAAGCCCGACCGAAAGTTGTAAGGTTACATTTTCTTTAATCTTCACTACTTATTTTTACAGTATTCTCCATTACTTTCAAGAATCACACCCATACACACATTCATCTACAATAACTGTTATACGAAAACATATATGCATTCATGATCTATGTACATCTATATATATATGAAGCATGTTTAAACAAGACTTGAACTGTTTTAAGAACATGGATTTCACAAAAAAAAAAAAAATAGATTTTGAAGCTTTGATTTCTTCCCTGCCTTTGAACTTGCTGTGTTGAGTCAGGTCGATACTTCTGTGTGTGAGAGTCGAGTCAGGGCAGGGCAGAGAGTCGACGGCGGTGGCTCGGTGCCACTGTCCGTTCGACCAGGAATAGGGAGCCGACGGACGGCGATTGTGGCTTGTTGCTGCTCGCCGATCTGTTGCAGGGAGTCGGCGGCGACAATTGTCGTTGCCTTAGGACAGTGAGAGAGATGAGATGTCGGAGGTGCCGCTTGACACACAAGCGGCGACTGTTTCGCTACGGTCGCCGGAGTTGCTGCAATTTGTGGAAAGAATCGGAGGAGGGGGTTAGGGGTTCTGGAGTGGGTCGAGTCTTGTGAGACAAGGGAGAAGAGGCGGCGACCGGCTGCTGGTCGTGGCAGCCGGAGTTCAGTGAGGGAGAACGGCGAGGCGGCTTATCGCTGTTGATTCGTCGGAGATGAAGGAGAAGAAAGGGGGGGACGTGTCTTAATCTGTGTGTGTTTGTCAGTGTGTGTTCGTGTGGGTGTGAGTGAAAGAGAGAGGACGAGGGTGCCGGAGGGGCTGTGCTCTCGCCGGAGGTGGAGGCGGCGCTTCGCCGAAGAAGGAGGGAGGGGCGTCGCTTGAGTGTGACTGGTGAGTGTGTGCGTGTGTTAGGTGATTTGAAGAGAAGGGTTAAGTGTTGGGGGCTCTGTCATGGGCCAATTCAATTCTCTATTGGGCCATTTTTATTTAAGTTGTTGGGCTGCAGTTGTTATTTAAATCATGGGCTGAGTTTATTTAAAGTATGGGCCTTTGTTTATTTATTTATGTGGGCTGCGAATTTTTAAGTAATTGGCCCTTACATTTAATTATTTTGGGCAGTCCACATTTTAATTAATTTGACTATCACTAGTTGATTAATTAATTTAAAGAATGATTTGCATAATAATATTAATATTATTATGTGCATATATGATTAAGCATGAGATGATTTGCATCAAGTATTTTTGTGAGTAGAAGCATTAATGATTTAATTGGTTTATTTATAAATCCAATTATTTAAGAAAATCGAGTAAGGATATTGTTGGTGTCCTTAACTCAAAAATTTAGTTTCAATTATTTATTTACTAAATTTTGGAAACCCGGCGTGATGAATCAAGTATGTTTAGTACATCCACCAAGACATTAAGATTAGTTTCATGAGATCTATTAATGATAGAATTTCTTGTAGGCTTTGTGGACCAAGGGGATTAGCACTGCTTTCCCAAGATGAGTTTATGTGATTATGATCTTCAGGCTTTGCCTAACCAGGTGGGCTTACTTTCCAAATGTATAAAGTATGACTGAGTTATTAAGCTCAAAATATTTCAATGAAATGCAAACTGTTTATTAAATGATATGCAAACTGTTTATCCAATAAAATGTTTATGTGCACCCTGCTCTGTTTAAGGCTCGCAAAGTTAATCAATTGAGGTTCTCTTATGACCTAACACGTTGTCTGAGAATTGTGTACACTCGTTAGCTGACCTGGTGGGTTGATCTCCATCGAGCACTAACTAAGTGGCGTTATAAGGGTGCTTGCTGGATGTGTTACGAAACATGTAGTGTAAGGCCTGCCTGGGTAGCGTCCCGAGGTCAATTCAACTTGTCTGAGTTACGTCCTCAGGGCAAGTGCAATGGGAGAAATGGATCCGTCGGTGGCTAAAAGGTCTGGGATCACAGCGAGTAACGGAAAGGGAGTGTGACATGTGCGCACAAATGAAAGAAATTATTTTAACATGCTTAGAAGTTCTTTCAATTTAAAACCTTCTAAGTCATGTCAAGTATGATTGGATAAACTGTCTTTACGAAAATATGAAATGTTTATGAAAATGCATGCCCACTGAGTACATTAGTACTTAGCCCAAAAATACTTTCAAATGTTTTCAGGTTGGCTGGCCGGTGCTGACAGGACTGAGTTGAGGCTAGGGTTCAATTTCTATATAGACTTCCGCTGTAGTAACAACTCTTATACACCTTTTGTTTTCTCAACTTAAGATGACTTCATGTTGAGCTTCAATTTGAATTTTCTAGTTTTATGTTAATGAACGTCGGTTGTCAGAAACATGAAACAAGACTTGTGATCCAAAGGGGCCTAGCCCGACTCGTTATCTTATTATTCGGGTTTTAACAAGGTTGTTCCTTATTTATTTCTATGAATTAGTTGCACCTCGATTATATTTATTCATTCAAGAATTGGGGTGTGACATGTATAAAATAGTATAAATGATTTTCAGCCCTTAGATCATCAAGATCTACGGTTGATTCGTAACCCTGTTGGATGAATTCGTGGTCCTAAGTTTGAATCTCAAAGGTAACAAAAATATATTTTTTGCAATTCGTAACTCTGTTGGATAAATTCATACGTGTTCTACATAAAATTCGTACATTAAGAAACGTTTATATTTTATACACTTAAGAGTGTTTTTATATAAGGGAGCGCTCCAATAAGACTCCATATTTTTTGTGAGATCTTAAATACGATCTGGTGTGTTTATTTTATCAATCTTATGGCTAGATTTTTTTTCCGATTTTGTTTATTATTTAATTCCATAAACATTAGATTTGTCATTGTTAATTATTCCATATCCGATTTAGATTCTTTTCATATCTAAATTATTTTTTTATTTATGTTAATTTTGATTTGATATTGTTGGGTCCCGGAGGGTTGTAGAACATGTATATGGGGGGAATACACTTGTAGGCTATTTTTCGAATACTTTTGAAGATAACTGAAATAGTATCAACTGACACTGAAAGAGTTTGACTGAGGTCAACAAATAAAAATAATTTCAGTTAAGCGACAGAGCTTTGACTAATATCCACAGAGGGCTTCAGTCAGACTTTGAAACAGAGGAATGTTATGAATCTTACTGATTATCCGAAGATCTATCAGTTAGACTAATAACACTAGCAACGGAAAACTTAACTTTTGAAATAGCCTTTGATTAACACGTTGTCAGGTTATAGTTTCACTTTGCAATTAATCAATTTCAGTTATAAACAAGTTTGTGCACATATAAAAAGGTAAAACTGAAAGCGATAAAAGATAAAGGATTTTTACGTGGTTCGGAACAAGTTCCTACGTCTACAGTCAGTTAAACACACTGACTATCACTTTGGGCTTGTGCTTACGGGCAGCAAACCTTAGACTGAAAATACAAGTTCTAATACCAATTGGGTTGGATTTCTCGCTCACTCTTAGCACGCTAAGACACAAGTGCCTTTTCCAACGGGTAGCTAAGATCCCTTGGAGTCAGAACACTGGTCTGAACTCCTCTCTACTCAAACACTCTTTTCGCTCGGTTGAAAGGAGGTTCAAAGTACCAACTAGATTACACAGAACAGGCTCTCTGTAATCTGAAACCTAAGGCTTTGGATATTACAAAGAATTTGCCTAAGGAACTAAGAGAATGTATGAAATCAGAGAACTGATTTTAGCTTTGAGAATTCTCTTCTTCGATTCAAAACTTTTGAAGGCAGTGAATGGCTGAGTTGCGATTTTGGCAGAGTTTCAGCTTGTGCGTTAGAATCAGTGAAGATTGTAGTGTTCCTCGAGCTCTATTTATAGGAGAAGTCTTGAATAGATCTGTTGGCGGGGATGGTCTTCAAGAATTCATCTGTTGTGAGAGTAATTTGAATTTGGCTGAGGCTTCAATCTTCGAGGTTCCTTAATTTGGTGAAGGACGGCGTCTCAGGTACAGGAGGTAAGGCTCCACTGAAAAGTTATCACCAGAAATGAATACTTTGTAGAGAAAGGACGATCTTCAATATCTCTGCATTTAATGTGGCTGTACTTGAAGGTGCGTGGCTTCCTCTTTACTCGGGAGATTCAGTCCGAGGAAGAATGTCAACTAATATTTGACTTTAGTATCAGTCCGCTAAATCCATGTTGTCTGCATTATTACTTAAGCCATAACTGATTCTTCAGTAAGCAACTCGATCAGTCAAACATCAGTATTTGACTTGGCCTTTTCAGTTGAGGTCTTCAGTCCTCAGTCCTCCGGTCTTCAGTCTTCAGTCTTCAGAACACTAGATAAACTAGAAAATGAACTCCAACACTTGAATTCGAAAAGTTCTAGTCTATTACAAGAGAAAAACCTAAGAATTTTGGTATCATCAAAACTAGGGATATGACATTTCATTGAGTTCCCAACAAACACATATCTTAGATGTTTTTAAGTGATTATTTTTAATCTGCTCTACTTCACTTTACGTAGTTTTTTTGTTTATTTTGCAGTTTCTTATTTACTTTTCGCTTCCAATCAATTTATTATTATGCAGTTTTCGTTTATTCATAAATATTTATTTTGCAATCGAAAATCTTCTTGCTCATATACCTTTTCATGGAGAACTCCGGTAAGTTTGTGAATTTGTTATTTTTGCATAAATTTTTTGGATCGTCTTGAGGTTTAATAGTTTATTCAGTTTTCGTTTATTGATTTCTCTTTATTTTGAAATATTGATTCTTTTTTATTTTTCATTCACGTACCGTTCCATTATTTTCAGTTTCTTCAATTTTCGTTTCTGTATTTTTTTTTAGTTTTTTTTTTTTTTTTGCAGAACCTGACTGTTCCACAAGATAAAAACAATGGTAAAGCAAAATTGATTGAAAGTGTGTTATTTGTCAGTAGTATGTTTTTATTCATTATAATTTGGATATTATGCATCCGAATTTACATTAGTTTATAACATATAGTATATTGTATTTGTTCAATTTAATTTTTCTTTTCTGAGTTTGTATTTGTTCAGTAATTGTTTTTGTACAGAAAACCCTAATCTTTATGATTTCGTATTTTTTCATTTACAAAATATTAATTTCCATCCGGTAGATTATTTTTTACTAACCTAGTTAGTAATAATATTTGTTCGCTTATTCAGTACAACCGAGTATTGTTCGATAAGTTATTTAATATTATTCTGTAATTTATGTATGTAGTGCCTGTTAATGATTCCGAATATGATTTGCATGAAGAATTGTTTTTGAGTAAAATTTTGAAGTAGCCAAAATGAAGCATAAAACACAATTTATGGCCACACATTGAAAAAACACAAATTTTGGCCATTTTTATAGCTTTGGGACGTTTTTGCCCTTAATTGGGCGGACTGGGTAGGGTCAGGAGCGCGGGTTGCGTGCCGGGTAGGATCAGGCACGCGGGTCGGGTTAGGCACTTATGGCACTATTAGTGCCATAAGTGCCAAGCTTGGCACTTATGGCACTTATAGTGCCATAAGTGCCAACGAAATTTTTTTTTTACTCCCCCTGCCCTGTCTACCCCCCAGACCCCCGACCCCACCCACCCCACCCACCCCCAAGCCAAAAAAATTTACTTTATTATTTTATTTTATGGCACTTATGGCACTAATAGTGCCATAAGTGCCAACGAAATTTTTTTTTTACTCCCCCTGCCCTGTCTACCCCCCAGACCCCCGACCCCACCCACCCCCAAGCCAAAAAAATTTACTTTATTATTTTATTTTATGGCACTTATGACACTAATAGTGCCATAAGTGCCAACGAATTTTTTTTTTACTCCCCCTGCCCTGTCTACCCCCCAGACCCCGACCCCACCCACCCCACCCACCCCCAAGCCAAAAAATTTTACTTTATTATTTTATTTTATGGCACTTATGGCACTAATAGTGCCATAAGTGCCAACGAAAATTCAAAATAAAATAAAGTAAAATGGTCTTTTTAGCACTTATGGGGGTGGGTGGTGGGGGGGGTGGGTGGGTGGGTGGGGTCGGGGGTCTGGGGGGTAGACAAGGCGGGGAAAGTAAAAAAAAAAAAAAAAATTTGGCTTGGGGTGGGTGGTGGGTGGGGGGTGGGTGGGATCGGGGGTCTGGGGGGTAGACAAGGCAGGGGAAGTAAAAAAAAAATTTTTTTTTTTGGCTTGGGGGTGGGTGGTGGGGGGTGGGTGGGTAGGTGGGGGTGGGTGGGGTCGGGGGTCTGGGGGGTAGACAAGGCAGGGGAAGTAAAAAAAAAATTTTTTTTTTTTGGCTTGGGGGTGGGTGGTGGGGGGGGTGGGTGGGGTCGGGGGTCTGGGGGTAGACAAGGCAGAGAAAGTAAAAAAAAATTTTTTTTTTTTTTGGCTTGGGGGTGGGTGGTGGGGGGGGTGGGTGAGTAGGTGGGGGGTGGGTGGGGTCGGGGGTCTGGGGGTAGACAAGGCAGGGGATGTAAAAAAAAATTTTTTTTTTTGGCTTGGGGGTGGGTGGTGGGGGGGGGGGGGGCGGTGGGTGGGTAGGTGGGGGGTGGGTGGGGTCGGGGGTCTGGGGGTAGACAAGGCAGAGAAAGTAAAAAAAAAAATTTTTTTTTTTTTGGCTTGGGGGTGGGTGGTGGGGGGGGGTGGGTGGGGTCGGGGGTCTGGGGGTAGACAAGCAGGGGAAGTAAAAAAAAAAATTTTTTTTTTGGCTTGGGGTGGGTGGTGGGGGGAGGGGTGGGTGGGTGGGGGGGTGGGTGGGGTCGGGGGTCTGGGGGGTAGACAAGGCATGGGTTAATCCCTAAATCTGGATCCGGGTCAAATGAAGTTGTTGGATCTATTGAGTTAAAGGGTAAATTAGGTAGAGCACATAAAAGATGGCTAAATATTGATGTTTTAAATTTTGTGGACAAAATTTAAGTTTCAATCACCAATAGGGCCATCCGGCCCTATTGTTTCATTGTTTTTTCCTGAATGTGATGATTCTCTGAAACCTCAGGTTGGTCAAGTATTTCCTACCTTGGAAGTAGGAGATAAATTTTATGATGATTATGCTTATTGTGGATTTGAAAGTAGAAAAAGTACAATAAGATGAGCGAAGGATGGAACAATTCGCAATAGGTGGTGATTGTGCAATCGTGAAGGTTTGAAGGATAAGTCTGACCCCTTAGTTGTCCATACAGATAAAAAAACGTAAGCGATCATCATTTAGAGTTCAATGTATGGCCATTTTGTTTTTCATGTGGCATCAGGTGGATATTATAAGATTACCACATTCAATGAAGGTCACACTCATCCTATGATCCCTGAAATTAGTCGTCAATTTATGATGACCAATAGGAAAGTTGGTGATGTGCAACAAATGGTTATCCTTTCTGCCGTAAAAGCAAATATTGGTCCAATGCAGAATTTTCGATTTTACAAGGAGCTTGTTGGTAAGTATGAAGATGTTGGATGCACTGGCAGAGACTTCAGAAATTATACTCGCGATTTGAAGGATTATACTAAGGGCTCTAATGCGGATATGTTGATTCAAGAATTTAAGAAGATACAACAATATTGTGATTCATTTGAGTTCTATTATGAGGTTCATGAAGAGGTGAATAGGATACATTGTTTGTTTTGGGCCGACAATGTATCCATCAGAAACTTCAAGATGTTTGGTGAAGTCGTTTCGTTTGATACTACATACAACACGAACAAGTTTTTTTGTTAACAAACTGTGTTGTATTCTTTTTTTAATATTGTTTTATGTGTATAGTATGTTGGCTTAAATTATGTCACTGATAATGTTTAATTTAGACTTTTTTAAAATTAATTTACAATGTAGTATATTTTAATAAATAATTTACCTTTTTTATTGAGTTCTTTATTATTTTATACTATAGTTTTCGATTTTCATATTTTTTTATTATTTTATTAACTAATATAAATGATTAATTATAGCTATTTTAATTTTATATTTAATTTTAATCATACAATAATTTTACTATTTCATTAAGTAGTAAATCAAATTATATATATATATATATATATATATATATATATATTACCATTGTGTTCTTAATAATATATATATATATGTATATATTACCATTGTATACATTAGAGTGAAATCTAGATTGAAGTTAATCAAAATCTAATTTAAGGTATTAATTATTTTAATATAAAATGAAAAGAATAATAATTATAAAAATATATATGCTCTTTTATATATTTTTATGTACAAACTTAAAAAACACACAAATGTATACATTTTTAGAATATTATCATTGTTGTATAACACAAACATATTATTTGTTGTAAATATTGTATAAATCTATATTTACATGATAATTATATATATTATAATTATTAGTAATCCTTTATTTATATTATTAGTTTGAAAAAAATATATATTATGTGTACATATATATAAATAAATGAAAATATGTTAAACGAATTTGTTGATCAAAAAATTAAATCTATGACTTTAAGTTATTTAAAACTAGTATACACACCCGTGCGATGCACGAACGTGACATTCAAAACTATATAATTATAAGATGTGATGATATTATAACTATCAAATAGCTTAAATATATTATAAATTATAATCAGAATGTGAAATTACATTTAATTTTTTCAAAGAAGTCAAATTTACATGTGTTGTATCCGTATATTCTATGTTTATGTGATTTCATATTTATCGATTCTACCGTAAATATGTACTATAAAGGTTTTTATTTGTAAGTTCTATTTAAATTATCTAAATAAATTAGTGATATTATATAATTTATTTGAGCCATGTTTTTAATCCTTATTATCTTCAAAAGTTTATCTTTTAATCTTCAACATGTTTGATGATTTTTTTTTGTTTTATTTTATAGTTATAGAAGAAACACATCATACGTATTGAAGGGAATAAGTAAAAATGAGTAGTTTTTATATATTACAAAAAGAATGGACATCTTTCTATTAGATATTAAAAATTAAAATGAGCAATTTTCATTATTAACACAAAATTAAATATACAAATTTGTTTCATCTTATAGCACAAACTAATTATCCAATAACAATATAAAACTAAATATTTAAAAATTCCCTAACTGTTTATATCTTTGCGGCTTTGCGCGCTTCTTCTTCTTCTTCTCATAGTTATATATCTTCAAATCTAATTCTTGTATTTGTCGGTTTTTATTTTGCAACTTTTAGAAAGAAAACAAAAAAGTTGAATGTATTTTTGAACATTTTGTAAGATAGAAAAATAAATCCAAACCTATAATGCAATTTTTAGCATTATTGAACAATAGGACTAAAAATACTTTTAACCTTTACACCAAACTCAAACCTCAAAAAATACTTTTTATACATTTTCTTTTCATTTATTTTTTCTATTTTTTTAATCATGTCTATATATTTTATTTTCTCAAATTATACGTTAACCCACAATTTTTTTTGATCATTAATTTCATATAATTATATTTTATATTATGTAACTTTTATATTATTAATGTTATTCCAATCACATAGTATTTGCTAATAGTATAACATGTACTCCCTCTGTCTCAGTCCAATAGTCTCATTTCTTTTGGGCACGGAAATTAAGAAACTTGCTTTTTGAGTGTAAAAGTGTGTGGACCCATATTGTTAGTAGTGTAAAATCATTATCAAAAATAGAAACATGACTATTAGAGTGGGACATCCTGAAAAGGAAAACATGACTATTAGAGTGTGATGAAGTATAGATTCATCAACGTCCTAAAACTAGTAGAGATATGAAAGATTGAAACCTGAGGTGCAAAGTTGGATAAACACTCGAATGTTCTTCAATAAAACCTTCTCTTTCAATATATTAGTTTTTTGAGAGTACAAGTATGAAGTGATAAAACTAGAATTCGAATCCTCTATTCTATTACAGATGTGCTATTTATAAGGAACAAAAGTGGAGGGGTATGATCGTCTTTTCCTTCATGGCACGTGCTCAGCGTACTCTCGATGTCGTTGTCACATATTATTGTCCTTGCTCTAACGGCTTTGCAGCTTTTGCTTTCTTCAGAAGGTAGTTGGGGAACTCTTGCCTACGCAAGTGTCTTCGGACAATTGGGTAGGTATAAGTCTGCACAGGTATCCTTAGGCAGCTGCGCAAGCTCCTTGGTTGCGCTGGTGTCTTGGTTGGCTGCGCTGGCATTATGGCTGCGCCGACCTCTTGGCTGTGCGGGAATCTTTATTCTTTAACCTACACTGTTAGTTTCCCAGTTTGTGCGGCAATTATTATAATAATAATAATCAATACTAGTAAAATGTGAAGTGTAAATCAGGTCCTGCGGTAATGAGGATCTTACCCCTCATCAGAGTGGGACGGAGAGAGTAATTTTTTTTAAGGAACTATAACATGTAATTTAAGCAAGCTAAAATTTCCATTATTTTAGTTAATTATGGCCCAATTTTTTTAGTATTATAAGTACATTAATTATAAATCCACTCTATTTTTAAAATAGGCCCATGAATTATTAGCCCAGACCTTTCTCTCTATCTTCTTCACGCACGCACAAATTGAAACCCCTTATTGTTCTGTCTTCTTCTTCTTCAGTTGCACAGCTCTGGCTTTCTCGACTCTTGTTCAGCAACCGTCACAGCCGCCGCCACACACACCATCATCTCCCTAGACTCTCGCCCTCTGTCTCACTTCATCCATCTCTCTCCTTACTACAGAACACCCACGCACCAACCAGAAACCCTCATTCACGAATTTCGGCGAGATCCGCCATTTAGCATCGCGCTCTGCGGTTCTGCTGTTGCAACAGCACGGCACCGCCGCCGGCACTGTTCCTCCCCACTGATTTCGACACCTCGCCTGCTATCCTTTCAGTTTTCTTTGGGCCAAACATCAATTCAAGTTGCTTCTTCTAAACTTGGGGTGTGAATTCATTTTATCTTGGATTAAGAAGAGAAAAAAAGTAGATTCAATAAAAAGTATTTATGTAAGACAATTTTCCTTAAATTTCTTTTTATGGTGAAGACATTAAGTGCTCGTTTGGTTCAAATAGAGGAATGAAAATGGAATGAAATCAAATAAAGGAGTGAAATGGTAACAATAATCATTACTTTTATTGAGTTTTTGGTTTAATAATGGAAAAAAATCATTAGTAAGGGATTTCTTTATTTTGTTTCCCTCAAGTAAGGGTAATGATTACTTCATTACCCAAACCAAACAACAAGTAATGAATTCAATTACTTGATTCCCTTTTCAACCTTTAAAAACACCCAACCAAACGTGGACTGAGTGAATTTTGTTGGTTTGATACTTTGATAGCTGAAATCCATGTTTATGAGTAAAACTGTTGGTGAAATCAGATCTAAAAGTTTTGAAATTGTTGTTGAAATCACGTTTATTTAGATAATGCCTGAAATTTTGGAGGAAAAAATTGTCAACTTTTTTGAAGGGAAAATATTAATGTTAGAAAACTCTGTTTTCATATAATATATAGATATAGATATCCTCAGTCTAATTACGTGTATATAGTAATTGAGATCTCATAACAAATTTAATTAGTTATTTATTTATGTGGTCGAAATATTTTTTTAAATTTTTAGTCCGAGTCAATTTTCGATTAAAAAAGATAATAACTTGAATTGTATATATATGATAATATATACATGTGTAAATATTTTAATTGCATATTTTTAGTCCAATAATTGGAAAACACAAACTAAATAAACTTAATATATAGGGTTAATGGTAGTCTTTACCCTATTTGAAAGACAAAAAAAAATATACCCACTATAAAAAAAAATATAAAAAATGTACCCTTTTTGGAGTTGAAATGACTAAGATATCCTTAAAACAAAAAGAAAATACCAAACAAATCCCCTTTCCCCCAAATCCCCAAATCGCAGACACTTTTTTTTTTTTTTTTCTCTCTCTCACTCTCTCTCCACCACGCCTCCGGCGCCTCCACGCTGTCGGCGCCTATAATTAGTAGTGAATATATCTTTGCAACTTCAACATCAAACACAAAACGAAACAATTTTTAAGTATTCATCTTCAAAACCCCCCCAAAGCTTCTTCAATTGTGGGTTTCTTCGATTCGATCATAATCCGGTAGTTTGAAAGGCATATTGAGGTCTTCTATGCATGAGTTACTGTTATTCAAAACTATTTTATGGTTTATGAATAATATTTTTGAATTGAGTTGATTTATTTCGAAGATTCGCGCGTTTGTTCTATAGTGCTCGATTCGCGAACTTCGCTCTGCATGCTCGACACTTAATGTCGAGCAATAGTTCAATTTGAACTATTGCTCGCTACGCTCGACATCTCCGCCTTGCTCGACAGCTCAATGCTCGACGCCTTCGCCTCGCTCGACAGTTCTTAGTTGCTTGATGCTCGATGTGTCGAGCAATATTTCAATTTGAACTATTGCTCGATACAGTTCAATGCTCGACGCTCGACACTTGAGTACTCGACGCTTCAGTGTCGAGCAATGCGCGAATTACACATAAGGGTAAAAATGTCCTAAGTGGGTAGATTTTATTGTCTTGAAAAAAATGGGTATATTTTATGTTTCATCTTTCAAAAAGGGTATATCCCATTTTGCCTCTAATATATATATATATATATATATATGTATATAATGATTATAAAAATTTATTTAAATATTTACAATAAAATATTTTTATTATATTTATAATTCTAGTAAATGACAACTTATAAATATAAGAAATATAAAAAAATTTCCCGTTCATTGCGAGGTGCAAAGTTCTTTTTCAAATTGCGACTGTTCGAATTCGAGTACTACTAGTATTTTTCTCAAAATATTAGTGCTATCCAAACGGGTCCTACTCTCGTATTTCTATCCTCGCCAACCTATACATATATATAGGATATCAATCTATTTGCGCTATGCAAGTTTATCGCCTCTTTTTCTTTCCGCTCACTCTAACTCTGAATGTTGCAATCTTCTGATTTATGTATGCTAAAAACTTGATTTCAAAGAAGAAAAAGTTTATAAAAAAACACAAGGATTTGCAGCCGACGATAATATTGACGATTTGGCCACCACTTGCTGAAAAAGAGGAACAGTTTTGACGAAATCCTTTGTTTCTCGGTTTTTTCGCTATCTCAATAACCCTAGCGAGTTGGTACAATTACTTTTTATTCTTATTTTTTGGTTAAAAGAGTGAAGAGCTCTCTTCAGTAAGCGTTGTGGTGATGCTTGTTGTTCTCTGATGTAGAATATCTTTCTATTAATCATCTACGCAATATGCATTGCAGCAGCTGTGGAATTCCTGATTTTTTAAATTTGTTTTTGGATGTTATTGTTTTTAATTCATCTCGTTTTGCCCTTGTGTTGATGTTAACTGCTGTTCGGTAGTCTGTTTTAATTGTCATACTGCGATCTGCATTATCACAGATATGAAGTTGGTGAAGTTTAATTTGTGGTATCGATTGGTTGATGTTCCCTAATAGTGTGTGGTTATGATGAATTTGCTACGTTACTGCACAACTGTGATAAATGATGTTCCTGTTTGATTTAGAGGATAGATTTATTGTTTGGAGTTTGAGGAAACATGAAGATGTTCACAACTGTATAGCTGCTGTAGTATTATGCTGCTTTATTCCCTATAATTGGTGTGGTTCACAAAGGGGAACACAGTGATTTCTCGTTTCCTTTTATCTACAAGTTTCGAGTCATGGCTTGTGAAGTGTCACGAGGAGAGTTTATATCGGTGGTTTTAGTTGGAATTATATAAGGATAACACATGTTTATGATTCTTTGCTAATTGGTGAAGTCAAACAACACAAAAAATTCTGTCAATCGGCCAAGTAGGTTGGATATGATGCCTTAAACTTGGGAAGATTATCAATGTTTGTTTTATGTACTTTTCTTGAAATTCCATTCAATGGATTACTATTTCATCCATTAATAGTGGCAATCATTAGAAAAAATCTTTGCTAGACTTGATCTTTGCCATTTTTCTTCATATTGGTTGATTTTCATCTTCTCTGTAGGTTTCTTAACTCTTCAACTTACTTACTTTCCTTAAAAGAAAACTTTGAGACCTTTTTTGGAATACACTTGCAGGTGGAGAAATGGACTATCCTGAGCATGATAAAGGGGCTTCTGGAAATATTCCTGAATTTGGTGCAATCTTTATGTCAAACATTCAGACCAAGAAAGAGTGCTTTCAACGGAATATATTTGCACTACCATCTTCCCATGCTGAATTTGTGACATGTGTTAAAGAGGGAATGGTTTTGTTCATGTTTGAAACTAGAAAGAGAGAACTCTTTGGAGTTTATCAGGCATCCTCTGATGGCGCAGTGGACATTGTTCCCCATGCATTTAGTTATTCAGGGCAGCGTTTTCCTGCACAGGTATGGGGAAGTCATTTTTGAAGTTTTCTTTTCATTGTAGATGTCAATCTTTCTTCGATGTGAAAAACAATAGTTTCTGTAAACCAGTGAATTTTGATGTACCTGGCCTATGTTCTATTCTTCCTCCAGTTAGTACCGTTGTGTTTCTTTGTCCAGGTTCGTTTTAGACAAATATGGCATTGTGATCCAATCTCTGAGAAAGAATTTCAAGATGCTATCATAGAGAATTATTTTTCAGCAAGGAAATTCAATCTCGGTCTGTCTAAAGATCAGGTTTGAAAAGCAGCTATCCTACGTTATATTAACCTTATTAAGGAGATCAAAGCAGTTGAATGTTATTGTTTCAATTTCCTTTAATTTTTTTGTCTAGGTTCGCAGACTTCTTTATTTGTTCAGTTCAAGAAAGATAAAAAGTAAGATGCCCTCTCAGCGATGGTCAGAAGCTATGGTTGAAGTATCTGTTAAGGACAGCAAACTGGTAGGTGATGACAGACATGAGTTAAGTGAGAGAGGATACATGGTACCTACTGATTATGATGATCATGTGAACCCATTGACTAGAGGGAAAGAAGATGATGTCATGGTTGATAATAGGGCCAATGCTGAAGGTAAAGTATATCCTTTTCCTCACGATGATTTTCTGGCTAAAAGGAGAAGAATAGGTAAAGAAGGCAGGTTAGCAACTAAGGGTTTGGCAGGAAATGCTCTATATGGTCATGGTTACCAAAGGGCCTTTTGCACTGGTTCTCCTAAAGATTCCTTAGATGAGGTAAGAACATTAGCCAATGCTGGGAGGTTTTTAGCATTTCAAAAGGAAAATGAAGATCAAGCTAATAATATTCAACACCCTGCTCAATCCCCTGATCATTTTCTGGATCCTTTGGACGTTAGAGCTCCTGATTATTATACTTCTTTGCAGAGGAGCACATTGCGGGATGACTATAATAACATACACAATGCTCACCAACAGACATTTGCAAGTGATAATTATGGGAGTTCCATGGTTCAAAGCAAACATGTGATTGATGACGATAGGTTCTTGTTAGATGATTTTGTGAGAAGAGACTGTGATATTAATGTGGTTAAATCTGTGGCTATTAGTGACCATGATCTGAATTTATGTAGGCAAGAAAGAGAAATAGTAAAGGATCATGAGTGGTTGATGGAGAGGAAATTGGAAAATAGACATCATTTGGATTCTGATGGTAACACTATTGGTGCCTTTGATCCTCCTGCCAACCATTTGCGTAAAATAAGAAAAACAACTGCAGCCAGGAGGTTTCAAATTGATGAGAATGAACCTCATTTTGGAACCTGTTCTAGCGAAGGCTTCTCTTCTAAAACTGTTTTACGTCCATGGCATTGTGATTACAGGATTATTGAGGGTAGGAAGTACCCAATTCTGGAAGGAAGATCAACTGAAAATATGGTTGACAAAGTTCCACCTACACTGGCCACGAATGCTGGATATGTTGTGGATGCAGACAGGCAAACACTAGATAATTTAAGGTTTGGAAAGAGTGAGAGGGTAGATAATAGAGAGGCTAATCACACACATACCAATCCTGTCATGTCAATGAAGTACCCTTGTTTCTCCAAGCCTGAACAAAATATATCTTCGATTTCTGGCAAGTTTCCGGAGAAACAGCTCTCTCAGTTTACCGTCTCTCGTAATTTTGACCTCTCGCCCTCCATTTTTGAGGATGCAACTATTACAAGGACTGTCCCTTACTCACCTGACCACCCCAACCTTTCTCATGGATGCTCTGCATCAAAGGAAGCTAACCAGAATTCCACCTCAATGCAAAAAAACCACCTGCATGATGATACTTTGGGGAACTTCTATCCTCTATCTAGTAATAGGTTGCAGCAGTACCCTATGGAATCTGAAAATTCTACCAGAGCTCTAGATACCACACTTGAATATGGAGATAATGGTTTTGCGACGAGCACATCAGGCCTCCGAAGTTCTTTGCTTCGAGAATCTTCCAATGCTTTTGTAAACCCGGACTTTTCTATGGACATGGATCTGAATACCTCTATTCCTGTTAATTACAGAGGTTCATTGTCTTCAAAGCTTTCTCCACCCTGCACTGATCCTGCAAACTTTGAAGGTGAAAAAGGGTTGTTAGCTTATTACTCCAAATCAAGAGACCATGATTCTGCATTTAATGGAAATCTTCCTGAAGCATTGGAGAATCAAAGAAAGCATGTTCCTCAACATGGGATGGGCATGTTGGCTAGCAAATATTCCAGTTGTTCCGAATCACAAGATCTGGGCATGGGTATTCGTCTGCGAGATTCAAATTGGCCAATTTATGAGAATCAGTATTTCAGATTCTCTAGAAATATGAATCTCAGGGAGCTCGACAGAAGTTCTGGAACTAACTCCACCCTAAACAGGCGAAGTGTTTTTACTCGTTTGTCTACTAAGTCATCCCAGTTTAGTGAAGAGAAAAATGACAATGATGTTAATTTTCATGACTCTTATATGGATGCTACAGCTGATGAAGTCATGGAGATGTTGAAGCAGAATGATAATCTGTCACCAGGAAAGCCTGGGAAATCTAGAGTTGTTGGACAATCAAGAGAAAGTGGAGTCCATGAAAGGAAAACCCAGTGTCATATGGAAACCGAGTACTCAACAATGGAGATGAAAAGGCTGAATAATGTAACTCAAGCTACTGCAGATAGTACAGATGAAATCCCTAAAGAGACTCGGACTTTGGATTTTAAGCGTCGTAGTGAAAGAAAGAAGATCTTGGTTGCTAGTGAAGAGGTCAAAAGTTCCACTAGTGCAACTTCAAGACGCAAAAAGCTGGTTCGACCTGCTTTCAGTAAAACTGATACTGCTATTGATGCTGCTACACGTGCTAATGAGACATTACGGCCTCCTGTTCCAATCCTCGGCAAGGATGATAAACAGAGTAGTGAGACAGCCACTTGTTTCCTTGAATCTGAGATTCCCAATGACAGTACCAGGTCTATCAATGTTTTGACTCCACACACTCGTCGAGAGATGGACTGTATTAAAGAACCCCCATATCTTGAGGAGCAAAAAGATGCAGTAGCTCATGTATTGCCATCTACAAGCGTAGAGCTTGGAGATAATGAGCGACTTGTTGGTAGTTCAGAGGTTCCAAGGGAAACATCTCAACAGATGATTTCTGATATTGAAACTTCTGTTGAAGGCGTTTTAGCCAAAGATACTAAAGCTACTAGCATCACCAGCTCGAACCTGCCAGAACCATCTTTTGCTGGTTGCAGGAACTACCTTACTGAGGCAAAACATCCAAAGAAAATGAAAATCATACTAACTACTAAGAAAGATGTGAAGGCTTCTTCTTCTCAGTGAAGCCCGCACGGTGTTTCTTGGAAATAGTTTTTTTTTTAATTTGCAGCCAGATCCCTCTGTTGCTCTCCCCTTTTGCTCTGGTTTTATCATCTGTGCCCACTTAGAGGGCGTTAAAAAGCTTTGGCAGCTCTATGTAGTAAGCATCAATATGGATGCGCTGTGATTTTGGCATTTAAACCTCCCTAGTAGTCAATTACATGTAGAAAAGCTGTGAAGGAAGATATGGCATTTGTTTCACCGACTGATCGGTCAGGCTTCTACTACTGCCTTGAAAGAGAGTTTTGCTCTTCCCTTGGTCTCTTTTAGATTTTCTTTTTTTGGAATGATTTGGGTGATATGAGGTGGGAATGGGATGATTATGTGTCTGTTGTCTCATTCCCTCAACATATTCATCTCGTCATTTGTTTCCTGTTACTAGTGAATTTTACAGAATTGGCTGTGAATGCACAAATCAGTGTTCCCTGTTTATTGCAAGCGTTGACGATGAGTAATTGTGTAGTTTTCTTATCTGTTTCATTTTCTTATACCAAGTTTTGTCAGTGAAAAATCCAACATTTGCTTGGCATGAGTCATCCATCTCACTTTTCGCCATTTTTTTTTATTGTTATGTAGATGATTTTTTGTAACATATTATTTGCAGTGTCCATTGATTATTTGTGTGCGCAAGAATATTGGTTTGTATGTGCGATGTATCTAAAACCAATACTAAATTCGGACATTTTCCGTGACAATTCAATCAAGAAGAATGAGCTACATAGTATATCAAGTAGGTAGATTTCAATGATGGCATCGAACAAATGGCATTTCAGTTACAAGAAAAAAACATCCTGTCTAATAATAAATCAAATATTTCAATGTGTTGTAGGCTGCACATGTAAATTTAATAGAAGAGAGAGAGAGAGAGAAGCTTGGTATCCCATTGCTTTCTAATAAGCTAGCGATACTGCCACTTTTGTAAGCCAATAGGCAGAGTCATAGAGGCGGAAGCAGAGTTGTCAATATCTTATTTGCTTGTAATAAGAAGAGGACCAGATAACGTTCTTTACTAGAATTAGAATATTTGAATTCAGTAATCAGATAATGTCACACTCACACACATTCCACACCATCCTTTTTATCTTATCTTATTTTCATCTAATCGGAGTTCCCGACAACGACGCACGCACATACACAACTTAGGAATCTAAATACCAATTAATCAAAGCAGTGCTGAAACTCACCAACTTAACTTGAAAGATGTTTGTAATTTTCAATCACTTCACTACTAAAATGAGTGGTTAACACCTTCCTTGTTCATTCATAAGAAGAAGAAAAAAGAGCATTCTTGGGGATACTGACCTACACATAAACACAAGTAAAGTGTTGCGAATCCACGATTAAAAGAATGTGATTCCCTTCACATGGCCGAATGTCAATGCCCACAAGCTACTTACTATAAATACGACAATACTCCTATCCTATGTTATGGGCATCATCCCACGTTGTTACAAGAGAGAGGTGTAGCATGAATAGGTAGGAGGTTATTTGGTTAGCCAAGAATGACTTGCCTATGCCATCCAATACTATACTATATTTTTGGATGTTTTGTTTGGTTTCACTAAGCAAGCTCGTCCTTGGCTATTTGATGCCCTCTTCTCATTCCTGCTTCATCTTCTTCTCTATATTTCACACCTCTTCTTTCTACGTACGAATGCATATATGACTGCAACATCAATTCTTGCTCGAGCATTTACTTTTTATGGTTGATAGTATTTTTATCCTCTTTACTAGGATTTCCCCAATTCTACCTTTAACTGGAATATGAATCAGGTAAGATTAGCTCAAATGATACAAAATTTCAATTCGTCTTAGTAAATAGTGGATTAGCCTATTTGTTCTTCTTTTTTACTTTGGAGGAGGAGGAGCGGTGAGGTTTGAATTCTGGACCACACTGTTCAAAGACAGAAGTTCGCACCGCTTGGTGTCTTCTCGGGGACAACCTATTTGTTCTTAAATGCTTCAAATAGAAATTAGGAACTTGTTGAAGACGTATCTTTTTTTATAATGTATTTTGTTTATTACAGTTGTGATCATATAAAGATCAACAGTTAATTAATTAAAGACCTCAGTATTTAAGAAGATAAAAGACATGTATGCAAATCACAATCTTCACGTTTCCCACTAAAAAGAAGATCACAGTTCAAATTGGCTTCCTTTTGGGGATAATTAAAAGAGTGAAAATTTAAGATTTGTTTACTTTGATTGAAAACAAGAAAAAATATATATTTTCTTTATTTTTTTATTATTTTTAAATATTTATTATGATAGAAAATTTTCTTTGGACATGATAAAAATATTTTATCGGACAGCTCCTTTTTATTCATTATCTTTTTAATGTTGGATAATATTATCTTTGGGAAGTGGCGTGAAAAATCTTTTAATTCCAATATTTTCTCGTCTTTTCATCTTTAGTAACATATGATATAAAATGAGAAAAAACTGATATTTTTTTATCCATCATTTTTTAATGATCATTTTACAACCAAAGTAAATGCATTCTTAATGATTAAGTACTAACGTTTATAATGAAGATCAAATAAGTTTTTAACTTTATATTTTGTAGTCTCTATTATTTATAAATTGGAGCAAATAAATCTCTCAATCTAACATCGATTAGGTCGTATTTATAAATAGAAATGCAAGAGGTGATGAAGCTTGTGAAGGGCGGAAGTGGGACGTAGCTGCTCTCTTTAATGCTCTCAATTCGTTCACTTCCAATGGATCTTCTGACATTACATTTGTGTTTGGAATTACTCCCTCCATCCCACTATAAATGAGACCATTTTGTGTGTAGGTGAAAAAGTAAAAATGTGTATAAATGGTAAAAAATTTACCAAAAAAAAAAAGAGTCTCACTTATAGTGGGACGAGGGGAGTATAATTAGTGAGTTTGATCTATGGGAGTTAGTGAGTTGAAGAAGTTGAGAGTTTTGTGGATTCGTGGGAACTACTTTTTCGGCCATAAAATTGAAACTTCTACTCCGTTGCTTGAGAAATTAAAAAATGAAAAATAAATTTTATAAACGGTCATTTAACAGATGTTAGAATGGAGAATTTATTTACTCTAATTTATACTCTCTAATCTCTATGTCCATTCATAACCATATTAAACAATAATGAGTCTTTTTTATACTTAACCCTTTCTTTTAATTACACTTGGATGATGATAGAATTCATGTTTCTCTTTCTTTTTTCCCCTTTCTTTTGAGCTCGTGCGAATTCGTGTTCTTTCCCTAATAACATGATAATGTCTAAGTTTGGACATGTCTTAGTACTCATTATGAATTTATGATATATAAGATTCTCCATCATATTTTTGTATTACAACTCTTTTTTCTTTTTTTTCTTTTTTTTATATCACATGTGGGATGAATGGATACGAGATTTAACATCCATGCAATAGAGAATAGAGATAATTGAATCGGTCGTTACTTGTCCATAGACATGTAATTAGACTTCAGCAATATTCTTTACTTTTTTAGACACAGCAATATATTTTAGTTGCTCAAATTTCAAAAGTGGCACCTTTATAATTACCATATATTTTTATTTTTATTATTTCTTTATGCTATTAGTCATAGACGGCAATCTAATTTTTCCAGGCATTTTAATATGTTGAATTTATGTTAATCTATATATCTATATATTATATAAAACAACAGTTTAACGGTAATATTTTACCGCCATATCTTCTCTCTCCCACGTTTCTCTCCACTTTAATCTCCAACTTTCTCTTGCTCTTTATACACCAAAAACGGTTTTCTCCACAAATCTAAAACGTTCTCTCTGCAAAAATCGACGAATTTATGTTCTCTATCCTATACATCAATAAATCTTAAATATTACTTCAATGGGGATGAGTTCAATCGAAGAACTGATGGAAAACATCAGCAATTTCCTCTCTCAATTGTTCATAACCCAACCCATCATTCCTACAAAAGAAAATCGTTCCTCTCTCCAAAACAGTTAAACCCATCTCCCTATTCTTCGATTCTTCTTCTAATTAGCCCAAATCAATGTACAAGTAGTGGATCTCAAGCCCACCGGCGACAAAGGCATGTATGAATATAAATTTGCATAATTTTTTTTAGAATTCACCATCGGCAATGACAAGCAGGCGAGTCGATCTACGGCGACGACATTTGTTGGTGAGAACTTGGAAAATTTTAATTTATTTCTCATGTTATGGACAATTAAATTTTTTTTAAGGTGATGATTTCTATATCTTTACAGAAGTGGAAATGCAGGGGATTGAAGTGGAAGTCTTCTCTATTTCACGCTCTATCCATCGAAAATAGAGACACATAGAGACACATTTTCCCAGGTAAATTTGAGTTTTCAGCCCTGATTTCTAATTTTTTTATTGTAAATGTTAATTTCTACGATTTAAGATGTGTGAATCAATTGTTGAAGATTGTTCAATATTTTGTATTTTTTTTGGAAGCTGCAGTATTTTGTAGTGTTTTTTTTTTTTTTTTTTGAGGAACAATATTTTGTAGTTTTAAGTATTCATATCCTCACACTTTTGACGTCGTTGGCGTTGCCGCTCCACCCAATTTTGTCAAGCACGTTATCGAGTCACATAACCTCGCCGCCACCACTGTAACAGTCCAGTGCCTAAAAGAGCAGTTTAACCGTCACTATCGGCCGGAATAACCACCCTTGCCTTTGTCTCACCCAACAACCCAGCAACCACCATCACCTTTTCCTTTTTCTTTTTTTCCCTTTAATTTCTTAGTTATGCTAAATATAGGGCTATGCATGTCTGTATATTGGTGAATTTTAGAGGAGTGTATATTGGTGAATTTTAGAGGAGTTTTTAGATCAATTCTTCAACAAATGCTAGATTAAATTGTTTCGTGTACATCGCCAATAACATATAACCACATATCTTTGTAGTTTCATGTCACTATGTTAATCAAATCATTCATTGAGACGTTTATAGTGGTATGATTCTTTTTAGATAATCAATCATTATGCCTTTGTAGATATTATTTATTTCCAAGATTCAATTTCTAAAGTTCAAAGCCTATTCTTTTGAAGTTGATGCTACTATATATGTGAGAAATTGATTTGAAGGCGGATGAGGAGAAGAATATGGGGTTACTCTCAAATTTGGCTTATGCTTTGACAATGGACTATATTTTTGCAAAGGAGCTCTTATGGAAATAAAGGCTGAGCAACCAAGAAAGCCTAGAGCAGATCTGTTAGTTTCTCAATGATATCTGTTTAGTGCTCAATGATTTCAACTTTAGAGATGAGTTGCTTCTCCTTTTATGAATTATGTTTGTAGACCACATAGAACCACTATTATACAGAGAGAAATGTTGTTGTTTTGTATTGATTATTGCTTAGTTGGTGCTTAATTTATAGAAAAGGCTATGCATTTGTTTTCCTCTTTAAAATTTTGAAATAAAACAATCAAAGATTTATATATTACATATTTCTTGCGTCTTCTCTCTTTCAGCTTGCCTTCATACCTTAGATGGAGATTGAAATAAACTATTTGATTGCTCATACTTTTCTATGTCATGTGTAGAACTTTTTGAGATCAAATCTTGAAAGGCGTTGTGCTCTTCTTTTGCTATGGGAATTTTTTTATGCTAAAGCTAAAGTAGAAAGCCTAGCTCATACGGGTAATCTCCATCTGTTGCTTTCTTATTTTGCTCCATATATAATTATTTGAGAACACATGTTTAAGTGTGTATTTGTTTTCCTGCTGACATATCTACATATATATGAAATCACAGTTTCTAATGGTTGTTTTTTGCATCAATTCAATTAGGTTTAGAAAAACCATCTTTTCGGGATATTCTCAGCGCATCAGTTGCAGAAAATTCAATTTTTAGGATTTGTTTCAGCATCATTTCTAGCGCGTCAAGGTTGATTCGTTTAGCGCGTATCACCAACATTTGTTGGTCGCAGATGTAGAGAAATCAAAAGGGATGTGTCCATAAGCCACCAGAGAGGATTGGGGAAGAAAGATGTGGAGAAATCGATAGGATGTGTGAAAAAGTAACATGATGGACTGTTTCTCTTGGATGGAAATATCATTGACGGCCATGTTTCAAAAATCTAAACATTCATAGGACACTTATTGAAAATTTAGAAAGTGCTAATGCACCCATATATCATCGAAGCTCTCAAGTGAGAAAAATGTTTAGTATGAAATTTTGAATAATTTGTTATAATCTTTTAAAAAGATATATAAATAAAAAAAATTGCAGTATAAATTTTTCATATGGATCATAATAGATTTCCAAATTCCACATATGAATGTTATTTAACCATTTATTTCTTTAAAATAATTAAATTTGATTTTTAAAAAATATTTGATTTATTTTTTATATTAATCTTATTTTTTTCTAAATTTTGTTGTACAATATAGTATCATTTTTTTGTTTATTATTTATAAATATTCTTGTGTTTTGGAAGAAGCTAAAGATCAAACAAGAAGTAAAAAGAAGACATTGTTGAGAGTAGAAGGCTGAATAAGAAGTATAATTAAGACTGAAGAAGAAGAAAAAAGAAAACGTTGAGAAAAGAAGAGTGGTACATGAATGATGAAAAAGATAAGAAATTTTTAAATTTTCATTGGACTAATTAATTTGAGCTATGAGATTAAATAATTTTATATGTTTAATTTTATGTTAACAATGGAAATTATCCATTTCAGCTTAATAAGGAAAGAAATATCTATTTTTTTTTTCAAAAAAAGAATACTTACTTTTACTTCTCTTCTTTAATACTATTGATATGTTCATTCTATAATTTCAAGAAATAAAGTTTTCTTCAAATATGTTGAAGTTAAAAATTATACTTTGATGGTGATGATGATGTTATTATTATTACGTGTGTGTGTGAGTTACACAATGATACTCATTTGCTTTTGATTTTCTATGAATTTATATATTTATACTCATTATCATTTAAAATAATTTATTGGTATATCAATACTGAAAATGCAAAGTTGAAAATTTATATGTTTTTAAATTCAGGTTCTTCATTAAGTACTACTTGGTGTGGACTATTTTACTAAAAGAATTCGTATTTATATACACTTTGATGGTATAATATTTATATTTATATTTATTTAAAATATCGTTCAATTTTAAATGCTCGCCGTGCATCGCACGGGAGGATGTACTAGTATGTTATTAAAGACTAATTTCAAGTTTTTTTCTAAAAAAAAACTTTAAATTACTCTTTTTTTACTTAAAAAAGAGTAATTTAAAGTTTTTTTTGAGAGCCAAGGAGTAATTTAAAGTTAGAGAAGGGTAAAAATGTATATTTCACAATTAATTAATCTGATGATCCAAACAATGGCGGACGGAGAGTAGGACGGTGGGGGTACCGTACAACTATACCCCCAAAATCTTTTGTTTTCAAATAGTATTATATACTCCCTCCGTCCGCAATATCATTTCCACATTGTGGACGGCACGGGTTTTAAGAAAAGTGGTGGATAGTAGTGGAAATGTAGTGAGTGGAGTTTGGGTTCCACAATTGTTGTGAGTGGAAGATTGTGGACCCTACTTCTATAAATGGAAGTGGAAACGATATCGCGGACGGACCGAAATGGCAAATGTGGAAACGATATTGCGGACGGAGGGAGTATTAAAATAATTTATAATGTATCTCCGAGAAGCTGCATTTTTCTTCACTTGGTCTTTACTTTTGGACTTTGGGCTTTTTTCTCATTCAATCCAATTTTAAAAAATCCAAATGTGGGATGTATTTAATTATTTTCTTAAGAAAAATTAGAAAGCACAAATAAATTTGAGAGTGGACGAGAGTCTGCGAGAAGGTTAAGAAAAAAAGTTGCCAAAGCTTGACAATTGAGACCTTGAGCTTTGAGTTAGAAAAAAAAAATCACTTTATTTTCATTTAACCGTGTCTCACTGCTTTGTCGCCTTAAGTCTAGTTATTTCATCCAATTCTAATGTATTATTCCATTTTCTTTCGTTTTAGATCTGATATATATAATGTACTCTCTCCGTTCCGAACGAAATGTCTTATTTTCCTTTTTGGGCTGTCCCAAACGAAATGTCTTGTTTCCTTTTTTGGCAATGCACTCTCTCTTTATACTTAATATTTAAATAATTTCCACCAACCCACTTTATCTACTTTATACACATTTCTTAATCTCCATGCCGAAAAGAAATAGGACATTTCGTTTGGGACGGAGGGAGTACATAATCTACTTGGTAAAATGTCCGTCTCATTTATATTTTTATTTAGGAATATTTACCGTAAAATACACGGACTTTTAACAAATTTTGATTTTTCTCATGACCCTTAAAATCTGAAAAAAAAAAAAAATACACAACTTTTCAATTTTTTCTAATTTTTTCCACGGGTATGAAATACTCTCAAATAAAAGCCGATTTTTGAGGGATAATAAATGTGTCATAATAAAACCGATGTACACGCTTATGTATCAAAAAATTTAAGTCAAAAGTCATAAAATCGGCTTCTATTTGAGAGTATTTCATGCCCGTGGAAAAAATCAGAAAAAATTGAAAGGTTATGTATTTCTTTTCAAATTTTAAAGGTCATGAGAAAAATCAGAATTTATTGAAAAATCGTGTATTTGACGGCAAATATCCCTTTTATTTATTTGAGATGCAAAACTTATTTATATTTGTGAATAGCTTTATAGTTTTCTTTTAAAATTCTTACATTGGTGTATTGAGCATAGGAATTAGTGACAAAATTCTTACATCAGTGTATTAAATAGAGGAATTAGCGACAAGAGACACACGTAAATAAAATTCAAACAAAATGAATGATAAAACTAGTGTACAATCCGTCGAGATTCGACGGGATATTACATTATAATATAATTTATAATATTTTTTCGACAATTTACATACGAATAAAACTAACAAAAAAATGAAGAAATTTTTTAACTCGTTGACCATTATGCTATAATTTACTTTAGAAAAAAAATATATACTCAAGGGACCAATTACACAATAGCTCACTAACTGGGCAATTGACAACAATTTCAAAAGCATGCAACATAACAATCATTTAGTTTAAATCCTGAATCTACAATAATCACCCTGATGAGGAGTAATATATGCGGAAAAGAGGAATGACTTTACCAGGGGAATCACGGGGAGCAGCGAGATAGCTTTCGCCAGAGGAATCACACTCGCCAGAGGAATCATACTCGCCAGAGGAATCACACTCGCTAGAGGAATCATACTCGCCAGAGGAATCACACTCGCCAGAGGAATCACACTCATCAGAGAAATCATACTCGACAGAGGAATCATACTGGCCAGAGGAATAATACTTAGTCAGAGGAAAGGTCCCTGCCAGAGGGAAGGCTTGCACCAGAGGAATCGTCCACCTCACCAGTGAATCTACCTTTTTGCCCCTGACCACGCGGAGTGCATGTTCTTAGATAGGAGTTTACTATTTTACCCCCGTCCATGCGAGGAGCGTGTTCGGGGAGCGAAATTACTTTCTTATCCTTAGCTTGTATTCCTCTATAAATACTCGTGCGTGCACACGTTGTAGGGGGATCATCTCATTATTCATTCATCACTTGTAAACTGTAAAATACTCTCTCGATTATAGTGGAAAACCCCAAAACCCCCGTGGACGTAGGTCTTCTCGACCGAACCACGTAAATCCGGTGTCGTTTACTGCTTTCTAGTTTAGGTGTTGGTTTCTCGTTTCATGGGCGATTTTCATGTTTTCTCGTATAATCTTCGTTTTATACCATGTCTAACATGTTTCGCTAACAATCTGCTGGTTGGTGCTCTGTTTTTGTGTTTTTTGGGTTTTCATGGTTAATTCACCGGGTAATATGTTCTCTCGCCTGAGCTTAACGTCGATCCTATGGGGAAATCTCCATCGTTTTCACTATTCGTGTTCAACTCCGTGTACTGGGCATTTCTCTGTTCTGAAAGGGCATTTCTCTGCTCTGACCGGGCTGGGTATTTCTCTGCTCTGACCGGGCTGTTCTGACGGGCATTTCTCTGTTCTGAAAGGGCATTTCTCTGCTCTGACCGGGGTGGGTATTTCTCTGCTCTGACCGGGCTGTTCTGACGGGCATTTCTCTGATCTGATAGGCATTTCTCTGCTCTAATCGGGCTGTTCTGACGGGCATTTCTCTGGTCTGATAGGCATTTCTCTGCTCTGACCGGGCTGTTCTGACGGGCATTTTTCTGATCTGATAGGCATTTCTCTGCTCTGATCGGGCTGTTCTGACGGGCATTTCTCTGGTCTGATAGGCATTTCTCTGCTCTGACCGGGCTAGGCATTTCTCTGCTCTGATCGGGCTGGGTATTACTCTACGGGATGCTCTGTTCTACTCTACGGGATGCTCTGCTCTACTCTACGGGCTACACTATTTTGTGCCTCTGCGCTATGGGCTGCTTTGATATTCTAATCGCTGCTCAGCGAGAAATAAGCCGCCTTTTGGCGTACTATTATCATCCATCGGTCTTCTCGCGCGCTGGTTTTCTTACGCGCGGATTATCTATTGGTCTTCTCACACGCTGGATTTCTCACGCGCTCAACAATAGGGTATATTGTTCAGACTCGACAAATATTTATGACAGATTTTCTCACATGATCAGAGTATCATATTTCTCGATTTCGGGTATTCTCACATGATTAGAGTATCATATTTCTCAACTTCCTATGTTATTCGGGTATTCTTACAACGATCTTCTGATTCATCCAACACAAAGCATTTATATTGCCTACCTATGCAAAGTATTCAATATGGGGTATTCACAGCTTCGAAACTTAGTTAATCGGGTCTTATTGCACCAAATGAGTTGGCAAAGATTCAGACCATGTGTAGTAGCCCGCTCTTTTATTTATGATAAAAACTAGTAAATGCAATTTTTTATAAATGAATCCAGTTTATGGTTCTGATTTTTTTTATCAGAGGCAGAGTTATTATTTTAGCGTTATATTTTTATAACGTATGAAAAAAAAAAAAAAAAAAACGCGACGAGGATTATTGAGCAATCAATAATTATTATTTCCAAGTTATAACTGACTTAGCAAAGTCATGTTATTTATTAATCGAGAAACAGAAGCAGTTATATTTTATTAGTGCTACTAGAAGTCGAGAAATTATTCCGACTGCAACGCAAATTCAATCTACGGATTTAATCTAGATTCATATTACTGTATTAGCATCACCAAGGCATGAGGATATAATTCATTTATTCATCAATCTCATTCTCATACTTTACAAACTCTTATAACCAATTACAGTTTCACCTATCAATGCTATGAAGTAGATACATGAATATGCTAGACATATATGTAAGCATACAATCATCATTATTTTTTTCCACTCCCTAATGTCTCCTACACTATACACGCATAATCTCCACTTCTCCACTCCACCAACTATCTCCACCACCTTTTGCTTTCTTCCACTACATTTTTTCTCACCACCCTTTCCACTCCACTAATTCCACTACACCAAACTTTCCACCTACTCCCTTCCCCACCACACGCAAGAATGCATCTAACATTCCATTATACAGGCAACAATCTTTTCATCATCTTCATTCTTCACTAAGGAACCGAAGAGCAGCCACGAGTTCTGCCATAAGCACACTGCTCCGGCAGTGTTTTGCAAGGCGATTCCAGCCATCCAAAAGGTCCGGGCGACAGAAAGTGAAGCCGAAGAAGAAACGACTCCACGCCAGCTTTAAGAACAATTGAGGTGGGCAATTCCTTACGCGTAAATAAAATGCTATGCAAATGTTATGCTTTAAAATGCAAATTGGATCTTCAAGTATGGTATGCTTTATTACGCTTAAATGAGTTAAGCTTTATTATGCTGCACGTTAAATGATTTACGCTATGTTGTTTATACTATTTACGCCCTATGTAATTTACGCTTGATTACACTTATTTACGCTTGAATGCTTTACGCTGATAAGTTTATGCTTATGTTTGATGCTTGCGTCTGTTGGGGGAGGCCTCCCTCAACAGTACGATGCCGTGTCCGTTGAGGAGGGCCTTCCTCACGGCGCGATGCCTGTGTCCGCTGAGAGAGGCCTCTCTCGCGGCGCGATGCCAGTATGCCAGTATGCCAGTGTTACAGCGTCTATTGGGGGAGGCCTCCCTCAATAGTACGATGCCGTGACCGCTGAGGGAGGCCCCCTCTCACGGTGCGATGCCCGTGTTCGTTGGGGAAGGCCTTCTCCACGACACGATGCGTGTTGATGATTGTTAATGATGAAGAATGCGCTCATGCTGTTTATGAATATGGAAATGTTTAATGAGCAAAGGATTTGAAAGAAACTTATGCCTCTTATGCGAAGTTGTGTTTTGTTGTTGATATTATGTTATATGCTTGGCACTGCCCACTGAGTACTCTTGTACTCAGCCCTTCGTATGTTTATGTTTGTGCAGGTTGAGTTGTGATGGGCGATGAAGTGTTGCTGAGTGGAGTTTTTGTCGAACTTAAAGTAGGCTCAGAAAGGATACATGTCTTCATACATGTATCTCAATTATGCATTCCGCTGTAAACACTGATTATTTCAGTTACGCCTTCCGTTGCAAACTCTGATAATGTTTTAGCCAAGCCCTAACGATGCCTTTTTCCTTTTTAAGGAATATTTCACGCGTATTCAAGCTTTTTGAGTATTCTTTTATGCGCCCCTTTCTAAACCCGCTTCTTAATTTCCCTTCCCCAGTCATGGTTTCCCGGATTAATTATCCTTAATTAAGGCCGGTCGTGACAGAGTGGTATCAGAGCAGTTCGTTTGCTCTGAGCCTAAGAGTTTATTTAAGCCAAACTTTGAATGGATCACTAAAGTGTCTAGATTTCAATCGACAAAGCTCAGCACTTCATCGCATCACACTCAACGAAGCAGAATGGTAAGCTATTCCAAGTTTTGAGTTAATGTTTACAAAAAGTGAGAACTATCGTAATAACAAAGTGAGTAACTGTCAATAGCTTTGTTATGTTGTTATTGAATGAAATGATTTACGCAAGTGCGATTAAATATGCCTATGGAATGAATCCCTATGAACATAGAGCTATTAAGTTATAAGATCACCACTACGACAGAACATAGAAGCAAACGTAGATGAAATTCGACTGTATCTTTGGTGGTTATAGTGAAGGCAGCAAGATAAGTGATACGTATAGAATAATTCTTAAGCTCATGATTTTATAGCCGCTATGAATCTCCATGACTTATGCTTAAGTATCCAATTTAGATGATGAGATATTATATGCTTAAGAATTGTTATGACTCATGGATTTGAGATGCTAAGGACCCTTAAAGCTTACTACATCAATGTTGTCATTGGAGTCTTGACTTGTTTACAAGTTAGAATAAGTTGACCTTTACAAGAATTCTTTAGAGGTTTGTATTAGATTATGCTAGAGTGTACTAATTGGCACATCCTTGCTATCAGAATGCCACCTAAGAGAGGACGCCCTGCGAGAAACAATAACAATCGCAGAAACCGTAACGCTGTACCGAAGAACCACAAGATGCTCAAGGACATAACCCATCCCCTCCGCCTCCAACTAGGAGAGTCGAAGAACTCTTTTTAAGGCAAAATCCACCTACGTTTGACGGAACGAGTGAACCGGCTGAAGCTGAGATTTGGGTGCGTGCAATGGAACGCATTTTCAACTTTCTACGTTGTACTGATGAGGAGCGCCTATCTTGCGTCTCTTTCCAACTAACAGGATCAGCTGACTTCTGGTGGGAAGCACGTCGAAAAATTCTGACACCTGAACAATGGGCAAGTTATACTTGGGAAGATTTTAAGACGGGATTATATGATAAATATATTCCGAAAAGCTATAGGAAGAAGAAAGAAGCTGAGTTCTACGAGTTGAAGCAAGGAAATAAATCTGTGGTTGAATACGACAAGGAATTCTGCAACCTGTCTAGGTTTGCTCCGCAACAAGTGGACACAGATGAGAAGATGGCAGAGAAATTTTGTGCCGGTCTACGGTACGAAATTAAGATGGCTCTAGCAAGCCACGGAGGACTCTCATACACGGAGTCTCTGAACAGGGCACTTGACGTTGAAGCTGCAATGCCGTCGGACAAGTCAGCCCCATTGTTGATCTCAACGCCAAATGATCCACCAGTAGCCTCACATACTCTCAAAGGGAAGCGCAAGTGGGACAACAACGAAGACAATATCAATCAGACTAGTAAGAAAGTGTGGCAAGAATATGAACGGGCCGAACAGTTTATTCAACCAAGGCACGAGGCACAGACTAACCTCGAGCGAACTGGGGGTAACCAAGGTCAGAAAGGAGTTTTACCTTGCCCAAATTGTGGTAAGATGCATAGGGGTATTTGTCGGGCTGGAACTAACGGTTGTTACAATTGTGGCCAAAAAGGTCACTACTCCACGCAATGCCCCAATAGACAACGAGGTTCAGCAGTTGGGAACACCCGCACCCCCTTGCCAGCAATACGTGGACACTTGCGAAATCAGCCTCAATCACATCAGTGAAAATCTTATGGAGACACCGCAGACAAGAAAAGCTACATGGGAGCTTGAAAACAAGATGAAGGAAAAATACCCCGAATTGTTTTAGCAGAGATATGCAAATTTCGGGACGAAATTTTTGTTAAGAGGGGTAGTATGTAGTAGCCCGCTCTTTTATTTATGATAAAAACTAGTAAATGCAATTTTTTATAAATGAATCCAGTTTATGGTTCTGATTTTTTTTATCAGAGGCAGAGTTATTATTTTAGCGTTATATTTTTATAACGTATGAAAAAAAAAAAAAAAAAAAACGCGACGAGGATTATTGAGCAATCAATAATTATTATTTCCAAGTTATAACTGACTTAGCAAAGTCATGTTATTTATTAATCGAGAAACAGAAGCAGTTATATTTTATTAGTGCTACTAGAAGTCGAGAAATTATTCCGACTGCAACGCAAATTCAATCTACGGATTTAATCTAGATTCATATTACTGTATTAGCATCACCAAGGCATGAGGATATAATTCATTTATTCATCAATCTCATTCTCATACTTTACAAACTCTTATAACCAATTACAGTTTCACCTATCAATGCTATGAAGTAGATACACGAATATGCTAGACATATATGTAAGCATACAATCATCATTATTTTTTTCCACTCCCTAATGTCTCCTACACTATACACGCATAATCTCCACTTCTCCACTCCACCAACTATCTCCACCACCTTTTGCTTTCTTCCACTACATTTTTTCTCACCACCCTTTCCACTCCACTAATTCCACTACACCAAACTTTCCACCTACTCCCTTCCCCACCACACGCAAGAATGCATCTAACATTCCATTATACAGGCAACAATCTTTTCATCATCTTCATTCTTCACTAAGGAACCGAAGAGCAGCCACGAGTTCTGCCATAAGCACACTGCTCCGGCAGTGTTTTGCAAGGCGATTCCAGCCATCCAAAAGGTCCGGGCGACAGAAAGTGAAGCCGAAGAAGAAACGACTCCACGCCAGCTTTAAGAACAATTGAGGTGGGCAATTCCTTACGCGTAAATAAAATGCTATGCAAATGTTATGCTTTAAAATGCAAATTGGATCTTCAAGTATGGTATGCTTTATTACGCTTAAATGAGTTAAGCTTTATTATGCTGCACGTTAAATGATTTACGCTATGTTGTTTATACTATTTACGCCCTATGTAATTTACGCTTGATTACACTTATTTACGCTTGAATGCTTTACGCTGATAAGTTTATGCTTATGTTTGATGCTTGCGTCTGTTGGGGGAGGCCTCCCTCAACAGTACGATGCCGTGTCCGTTGAGGAGGGCCTTCCTCACGGCGCGATGCCTGTGTCCGCTGAGAGAGGCCTCTCTCGCGGCGCGATGCCAGTATGCCAGTATGCCAGTGTTACAGCGTCTATTGGGGGAGGCCTCCCTCAATAGTACGATGCCGTGACCGCTGAGGGAGGCCCCCTCTCACGGTGCGATGCCCGTGTTCGTTGGGGAAGGCCTTCTCCACGACACGATGCGTGTTGATGATTGTTAATGATGAAGAATGCGCTCATGCTGTTTATGAATATGGAAATGTTTAATGAGCAAAGGATTTGAAAGAAACTTATGCCTCTTATGCGAAGTTGTGTTTTGTTGTTGATATTATGTTATATGCTTGGCACTGCCCACTGAGTACTCTTGTACTCAGCCCTTCGTATGTTTATGTTTGTGCAGGTTGAGTTGTGATGGGCGATGAAGTGTTGCTGAGTGGAGTTTTTGTCGAACTTAAAGTAGGCTCAGAAAGGATACATGTCTTCATACATGTATCTCAATTATGCATTCCGCTGTAAACACTGATTATTTCAGTTACGCCTTCCGTTGCAAACTCTGATAATGTTTTAGCCAAGCCCTAACGATGCCTTTTTCCTTTTTAAGGAATATTTCACGCGTATTCAAGCTTTTTGAGTATTCTTTTATGCGCCCCTTTCTAAACCCGCTTCTTAATTTCCCTTCCCCAGTCATGGTTTCCCGGATTAATTATCCTTAATTAAGGCCGGTCGTGACACCATGGATGAACACTATGAAGCTAAGTTTTAATCTCCTTTGGCTTTGTTGATTTTCTGGTGAATCAATCCTGTTTCTCCTACAACTATCCTAGTTGGCGTTGATTTAACCACTTGAGTGCTGATGTTAATTAACTAAGACGTGGGCTTAACATGATATTTGTGGGAGAATTGAATAGCAGAGGGCGCACTCGTACGGAGATTGTGTTCTTAAAATATTTGCATGATTGATAGTCTAATTGTCAGTCTAAGTTTGACACTTTAATCTATTGTAATGATGAATATTTGTCATTGAATTTTTGGGACCAATATTGATAGATTTTGCTGCTATTCTGCTATGATTTTGGGGCTAATGTTGGGATTGATATTATTGTGATTTTACTTTATAGTGCTATGATGCTATTATGGTTTTTGGGACTTGATATTGTTGAGATATAACTCTGAATTTGGGAGTGATTTAGCTATGATTTTTGCTCTGATTTTGGGGATTAATTCGATCATTTTGTTGGACTAACTTAGCCCGGATTTCGCATGGTGAATTCAGGACCACCAAGACGGGTATTTCAACATTTGCTCACTGTTGAGAACACTACGATTGCCTAGTTGAGCCAAATATGGTTTATTCATGGGAACTCTTGACAAAAGGGGACAAATGACAGCTCCGTTAGTTGCTTGCTCGGGTCCTAAGCTCAACTTTTGGGGAATGTTATAGTGTATCAAGACAGGGCTGCTGAACATACTCACAAGAAAGAGACTAATCGTGATATGGGTTTTTGGGTTAAAGACATTATTGAATTCGTGGTTTCATATCATATGCACTGACAAATAATTATTGTTTATCCATTATACTTTCTCTTGGAGAATCGTGATTTCAGGATTGTGAATTTCAGCCATTGGGACACAGATATTCTAATTTATGTGTCATTTTTGGGGATTCTCACAACTTTTATTCGGTGAAATGAATGTTTAGGGCGGCACTGTTGCTCGGGAAAAGCAAAGCGTACACTTTTTTACTTGTTAATTGATTTACAGCCCTGTCTCAATGGGCTCTCATATTTTACTAATATTCTCGTTCAAGAGTTCTTACAGCACATGATAAACAGCTTTGGAAAAAAAAAACAAACTTGAACAAGTATGGTAATCACTATAACACGAAAAGCTAATCCACTTGTAAGTGGTAATTCAGGTACTTCGCTGAACTTTATCTTGAGGAAGCATGTAAGCATGATGGGGGAGTATTATGCTTTATCACTAGGCAAAATTATGATCTTAGGGTATTTTATGGGAACATGTAAGCATGATAGGGATTTGGGAAATACTCTATTTCTTTACTTGGGCAAAACCATGACTTATATGATCTTTGATGGGATTTATGTAATCACAACATCATCTTCGAAGCTGCACACTTCTGCATATGTGCTAGGGCTTGAAATGCAACTTGTATATTCTACTTAACATGTTCATGCAGAAGCATTGCACATGTCACCAGAGGGGGGAGTAGGGTGTATACCCATAGTCCACAATTTACAAATTTAAAATTGCTTCTTAGCAAGTCAAGGGAAAAATAAACAGCCAGGGACAACGCTCGAACAAGGGGAAGAGCAGAGGGATCATGCTGCCACCAGAGCAGAGGGATCGTGTTGCCACCAGAGCAAATGGATCATGCTGCCACCAGAGCAGAGGGATCATGCAGCCAGTAGAGCAGAGGGTTACTGTTCAACCGTAAGCCACGAAAGTTGGTTGCACCCCCCCGGGTCTTCCATGCTCCGTGCAGGGGGTTACTGTTCAACCGTAAGCCACGAAAGTTGGTTGCACCCCCCCGGGTCTTCCATGCTCCGTGCAGGGGGTTACTGTTCAACCGTAAGCCACGAAAGTTGGTTGCACCCCCCGGGTCTTCCATGCTCCGTGCAGGGGGTTACTGTTCAACCGTAAGCCACGAAAGTTGGTTGCACCCCCCGGGTCTTCCATGCTCCGTGCAGGGGGTTACTGTTCAACCGTAAGCCACGAAAGTTGGTTGCACCCCCCGGGTCTTCCATGCTCCGTGCAGGGGGTTACTGTTCAACCGTAAGCCACGAAAGTTGGTTGCACCCCCCGGGTCTTCCATGCTCCGTGCAGGGGGTTACTGTTCAACCGTAAGCCACGAAAGTTGGTTGCACCCCCCGGGTCTTCCATGCTCCGTGCAGAGGGTTACTGTTCAACCGTAAGCCATGAAAGTTGGTTGCACCCCCCGGGTCTTCCATGCTCCGTGCAGGGGGTTACTGTTCAACCGTAAGCCACGAAAGTTGGTTGCACCCCCCCGGGTCTTCCATGCTCCGTGCAGAGGGTTACTGTTCAACCGTAAGCCATGAAAGTTGGTTGCACCCCGCGGGTCTTCCATGCTCCGTGCAGGGGGTTACTGTTCAATCGTAAGCCGCGAAAGTTGGTTGCACCCCCCGGGTCCTCCATGCTCCGCGCAGAGTGTTCAAGCTTGGATGGGAAGCAGCAGAGGAATGCTTGGATGGGAAGCAACAAAGGAATGCTTGGAAGGGAAGCAGCAGAGGAATGCTTGGATGGGAAGCAGCAAAGGAATGCTTGGATGGAAAGCAGCAACGAAATCCTCGCCAGAGGAATCAGCGAAATCCTCGCCAGAAGAATCGGTGAAATCATCGCCAGAGGAATCGGCGAAATCCTCGCCAGAGGAATCAGCGAAATCCCCGCTAGAGGAATCAGAAATCCTCGCCAGAGGGATCAACGAAATCCTCGCCAGAGGAATCAGCGAAATCCTCGCCAGAGAGATCAGCGAAATCCTCGCCAGAGGAATCAGCGAAAATCCTCGCCAGAGGGATCAGCGAAATCCTCGCCAGAGGGATCAGCAAAATCCTCGCCAGAGGAATCAGCGAAATCCTCGCCAGAGGAATCAGCGAAATCCTTGCCAGAGAAGTCAGCGAAATCCTCAGAAAGCGGAGTCAAAGAAATCCCCAAAATGCGGGACCAAAGAAATCCACAGAAAGGTAAACACAGGGAGTTCGCCAAAGGAAGAGACAGAGAAATTACTGTAACACCAGTCAACGAATGCAAGGATGTCATAAGGAAACCATCAACCATATCAAAATCAGAGAAATCCAATCAAAGGAGTCAACGAAATCATACAAGGAGGAGTTAGCAAAAATTCTAAAGAAAAATTTCAGCACTTTGATTAAAAGGATAAACACGCCACTTCACAAGAAGGAAATCTAACTTGGAATTACAATTCCAAAGTCAGGGGGAAAATGCTTATCTTTGCTTTCTTACAATATTAGAACTCTTATGTCTTCATGATTTGCAGGGATTAAGGAAAACAGCACAACACTGGCTTTCACAATACTTCGCTGGTTGAACACGAAGGATACCCGGTTCAACCAGACTAGGAGGGGAGTAGCTGATGAGGAGTAATATATGCGGAACAGAGGAATGACTTTACCAGGGGAATCACGGGGAACAGCGAGATAGCTTTCGCCAGAGGGATCACACTCGCCAGAGGAATCACACTCGCCAGAGGAATCACACTCGCCAGAGGAATCACACTCGTCAGAGGAATCACAGTCGCCAGAGGAATCACACTCGCCAGAGGAATCATACTTGCCAGAGGAATAATACTTAGTCAGAGGAAAGGTCCCTGCCAGAGGGAAGGCTTGCGCCAGAGGAATCGTCCACCTCACCAGTGAATCTACCTTTTTGCCCCTGACCACGCAGAGTGCATGTTCTTAGATAGGAGTTTACTATTTTGCCCCCGTCCATGCGAGGAGCGTGTTCGGGGAGCGAAATTACTTTCTTATCCTTAGCTTGTATTCCTCTATAAATACTCGTGCGTGCACACGTTGTAGGGGGATCATCTCATTATTCATTCATCACTTGTAAACTGTAAAATACTCTCTCGATTATAGTGGAAAACCCCAAAACCCCCGTGGACGTAGGTCTTCTCGACCGAACCACGTAAATTCGGTGTCGTTTACTGCTTTCTAGTTTAGGTGTTGGTTTCTCGTTTCATCACACCCTCAAAAGCTTTGGCTTCAAGAAGAAGCCTCTGAATCCTGAATTGTAGATCCCAAACCAAAAATTAAATTTTGAATCTCCTCGTTTTTGTACATAGCAACTTCATCTTTGTGTTCAATGTTCAAGATTTTACCTCATAGAGGTAGCACTGCATGGAAGATACCAACATGATTCAAAATTTCATTTGCTATCGGGGCAACTAACAGGACATTTTAGAAGAATCCAATAGACTATCGGGGCAACTAACAGGACATTCAAAATTTCATTTTACATCATGCTTCTTTCTATTTTTTACACTATCTGTTAATATTATAATATTTCAAAACTAATGATGCAAAAGAAATGATTCAAGAAAAATGAATTCTAGTTCTTGCAATTGCGATGATATTCAGCTCAAATGTGGTGGAGAAACAATAAATAACCTGGAAATGACATAAGTTGAAATGGAAGTTCTTTTATATGAATGGTGGAAATTGAAATAGAATAAATGAAATTGTTATCACCTGAAATCGACGGTCACAACCTTGTTTAGCACTCTCTCCAATTGAATCTCCTTCGACTATGAATATCCCTAATTTTTTTTAGGGTAAATATCAATTTTTGGCCCATCGTTTGAGCATTTTTTTAAAAAATTCTCACCCAAAGGGTAGTTACAAAACAATACCCATCGTTTCATTTTTCTCTTATTTGTGGCCCACAAAAATAATACAGCAACCAATACATGACGTATTCCAGCTAAGTGCCATGTGGTTATTACATGCGGAATTTAGAAAAAAAGAAAAAAAACTTATAAAATACACGTGAGTTAAACGACTCTTCATCTCTGAAAAAGCGTGAGTTATGAATCTTCTCATTCTCTCCTGGTTATTTCATCCAATTCTAATGTATTATTCCATTTTCTTTCGTTTTAGATCTAATATATAATGTACATAATCAATTTGGTAAAATGTCCGATTCATTTGTAAATTATATTTTTATTTAAGGATATTTGCCGTAAAATACACGAACTTTTAATAAATTCTGATTTTTCTTATGATCTTTAAAATTTGAAAAAAAAAATACACAAATTTTTTATTTTTTCTGATTTTTCCCACGAATATGAAATACTCTCAAATAGAAGCCGATTTTAGAGCTTTTGACTTAGATTTTTGATACTTAAGCATGAGGGATAATAAATGTGTGATAATAAAACCGATGTACACGCTTATGTATCAAAAACATTTAAGTCAAAAGTCCTAATATCAGCTTATATTTGAGAGTGTTTCATGTCGGTGGGAAAAATTAGAAAAAATTGAAAGATTATATATTTCTTTCAAATTTTAAAGGTCATGAGAAAAATCAGAATTTGTTGAAAATTCATGTATTTTACGAAAAATATCCCTTTTATTTATTTCAGATGCAAAACTTATTTATACTGGTGGATAGCTTTATAGTTTTCTTTTAAAATTCTTACATTGGTGTATTGAGCATAGGAATTAATGACAAAATTCTTACATTAGTGTATTAAATATAGGAAATAGCGACAAGTTAAAAACCAAACAAAATGAATGATAAAATAATCCGATCCTATTTGAAGTTCCCCAAATCCGTTGGCCTTTGACAGTTAAACATCACTCTCTCTCTCTCCCCACACGCCGTGCACCACCGAACCGCCGGCGCTGCCCACATCACATGCTCCGTCAACTCCGCACGCGGCGGCGCCCCCGCTACGGCGCTCACATCTGCGCCCTAATCGCGGCAGTGCTCCTCCTCCTCTCGGTGTCTCTCCTCTACAGCCGCCTATCATTCTTCAATTCGCAACCCCAGCACCCTCTCCTTCACTCACTCGACGACTCCTTCAACCCTCTACTCGATGATCTCGACTCCGAAGCCGTCACTACCACCAATCCCAACGAGGATCGCATTGACGAGCTCGACGACGCCGTTTTGGACGAGGGCGGCAGCAACAACAACGAGGAAGTCGATGAAGAAGATGAGGACTCCACCGCTCAGAATCAGGGCTCCGCCGGTACGTCTAGTTACTTTTTTGACCATGTAAACGGCGTCGTTCGGAGATCTTTCAATCGGCGTTCTATTGATGAATGGGAAGACTATGTTCCTTTCAATTTGAAACATAGGTCTGACTTAGGGTTTGATATTGATGAGTCTAAACCCGTGTTTGGATCGGATGATGTTTTGGTGGACGATAAGTTGAGAACAAAATTGAGTCAAGTTAGGAAAATCGAGGATGCATTGCTGTTGAAGGGCTCTGTATTGAGGGAAGGGTGGGGAGATTGGTTCGAAAAGAAGGGTGATTTTTTGAGGAGGGACCGTATGTTCAAGTCGAACATTGAGATTCTGAATCCTTTGAATAACCCAATTTTGCAGGATCCTGATGGAACAGGTATAACTGGATTAACTAGAGGCGATAGGATTTTCTTGAAGGGTCTACTAAATGAATTTAAACGAACCCCATTCTTGTCTAAGAAGCCATTGGCTGTTTCTGAATCACAAGACGTCATTGTGGGCAAAAGAGGCGCTGAGCATGATAAGGAGGTCAGTAGAGTGGAGAGAAGGGCTTTGACCAATGACAATAATCGCATGGTGAGGAGGAATAAGGGTTTAGAGAGAGAATACTATGCAGATGGCAAAAGGTGGGGTTACTATCCAGGTTTGGATGGAAGGCTGTCGTTTGGGAATTTTATGGATGCATTTTTCAGAAGAGGGAGATGCAATGTGAGAGTCTTCATGGTATGGAATTCGCCTCCATGGATGTTTGGTATTCGGCAGCAAAGGGGTCTGGAGAGTGTTCTACATCATCACCCAGATGCATGCGTGGTGGTGTTCTCTGAAACAATAGAACTCAATTTCTTTAGTGGATTTGTGAAAGATGGGTAAATTCCTTAAATTTTTAAGCTTTTTTTTTTAAATGTATGTTTTGCATGTGATGCGTATCATATATATTGAGATGCATGCGTTCGGCATCCAAAATCAAGGACTTTTATCTGTGGCATGCTTACCTTAAACATATTCTTACTGGTCAAGTGCAGCTTCAGCTTTTTACCTCTGCTGTCTAATTTTTAGTTTCTTTTTAAAATCTTTGAAGATATAAAGTGGCTGTTGTGATGCCAAATCTTGACGAGCTGCTGAAAGATACACCAACACACATATTCGCTTCAGTCTGGCATGAGTGGAAGAAGACAAAATACTACCCAGTTCACTACAGTGAACTAATCAGGCTCGCCTCCATCTACAAGTAAGCAATTAAATTGGGTTTTAAGATGTCTGTTTATTTCTGTGTTTTTGCCTGAGAGTATTTTATCTGTGGAACTGCCTTTCTTAATTGAGACTGATGTATTCTAAGTTAATAAGTTCAGTTGAAATGATAGGATTAAGTTAATTTTTACTTCAATGAAGAAATGCCCCATAACTTAAATATGCATATGAAGAAAGATAAAGATCTTGAACTTGTGTCTGGTGATTTCTTGATTCGAAGGAGATGAAGAGAAGTGTTTAGCCTAATCTTTTAAACCTTTGGGTCCTACTAATGACATGTCAGGATGATGGGAGTTGTTTTCTCCAAAGTACATTTTGACTGTTCTATCTTGAACAAGTTCACTTACTCTTCTGCGAGATCACTTTTTCCAGATGTATGGTGGAGTATTCTGAATACCTATAATTGGTGCTATGATCTTAAGATATTGATCTATGCCTATGTGTTTGTATAAATATTCATAAATGTTCACATAATATTAGAAAATAGATATATTGAGAGCATGTAAACTATCCTTGAGTTCATTCGATCTTGATGTGCTGGTATACTTATATGTTGTTTCTTATGAACTTTAGATATGGTGGAATCTATCTTGATTCAGACATTGTAGTGTCGAAACCTCTCTCTGAACTCAATAACACTGTTGGATATGAGGACGAGCTTGGTGGCAAAACTTTGAATGGTGCCGTGATGGTTTTCCGCAAGCACAGGTAATATAGAAGTTTGCTTTCTGCTTCTGTGTTTTGTAAGTTTGCATCTCACTCCTTATAAAGTTATCTATTCGTCTCAACTGTCATTCTACAGAATTATCTATTTCTTAAGTTAGTACTTCGAATAAAGCAGAACAAAGGAACTGATTTATACGGTCAACGCTAGATTGCATATGAGGCCCTTGGTTGAAACTTTCACGCATATGTATATATTCTTAGTTGATATTTTCAATTGCTATGCAGCCCTTTTATTTTATCGTGCTTGGAGGAGTTTTACGCATCATATGATGATGCCCAGTTGCGGTGGAATGGAGCTGATCTTCTAACAAGAGTGGCCAACCAATTTTTGAGTAACAAAGGCATTGCTGATGTGAATGCTGATCTCCTGTTGCAACCAGCTTCTGTCTTCTTCCCCTTCGACTGTAATATAATCTCAAGGTATATAAATTATCATGCATAGTGCTTTGCTACTAAAGAGATGCATTTACTTAATATGATAAAGCTTTTACTTCAAACTTCATCCTATGAGGAAAATACCTGTTTTGTCAACTTGCCTGGATGTGTATGCTATAGCTCATTTACTGCTGAAGTCAACATTACTTCTTATGATCTTTTTCTGATGTGTCTTTTGATTAGATTCAGCTCTGCATAAGTGTGGACAATATGTTTCTTTGCATTTTCATTAAAGCCGATGAATTGCATAAAGTGTCAAAATGCCAAAAAACTACTACTAATATTAAGATCCTTGTTGCTTATGGCCTTCTCCTTAAGACCTTCTCCAATATAAGTTGATAAAGTATCTCAATTGTGACAAGTTCTCTACAAATGCAGATAATACTGCAGAGCACATTTGAGTTTTTGACTAGACAGATGTAATGATGCTAGGCTGTGGTCCAAGTGTTTTACATTTCCTTTAGTAATCCCCATACTGAGATGACATATACTTGCAAATTGCTGCTAATGCTAATAAGAAAATATTCCATTTCGCATTTCAGCCAATTGTGAAAAGCTTATCCTTTAGTTTGATTTTTTTTTTTTTTTATGTTATATAGTTTTGCTCACACTAGCTATTTGGAGTTTTGCATTACACTTTGCTTCTTCTTAATATCTTGAAACCTTTTCTCAGATACTTCACTGCTCCGCAAACAGAGATTGAAAAACATGAGCAAGATCATCTCTTTAACAAAGTTATGCATCAATCAGTCACGGTTCATCTATGGAACAGCGCGACATCTGCTCTGATTCCAGAGTCTGGGAGCCTTGTGTTCAGACTGCTTAATCTGTATTGTATTCATTGCACTGATGCATTATGATGAATTATTGTAGCAGCGTCTCTTTTGGCCTATTGCTGTCTGTATATATTTGAGAACCTTAAACAATTTTGGAATGTGTTGATTAGCATTGCGGCAAAAGATGCAAAAAACTTGGAGAGTTTTTATTGTCGGATATGAAGATCATGTTGTGATATGCAGCTGTGTACAGTGAACAACATCTTTTGTTGGGAGCATAGAAGAATGCTTGTAAAATTCTGTAATGTAGAGTGGAAATGCTGTTTCTTGTTCTATATGAAGGTGATGCTGTATTTTTATTGCTCCCACCTTCTTCAAGAAAGAAGGTCCACATTTTGTTCAATCTTGTAGGACCCTAACTGAAGCAGATTGATTCTCTCACCCTTCACAGGTCTGACCTTGATCTAAACATATACTCCCTCCGTCCCGCGAGTCTTGACACGTTTGGGTTTGGCACGGGAATTAAGGAGTTGCAGATTAGTGTTTTAAGTGTGTAATTAATAAAGTAGGAGAGAGAAAGTAATAAAAGTGATAAAGTAGGAAAGAGAATATAATAAATGTGATAAAGTAGGAGAGAGAAGGTAATAATTATTGCCAAAAAAGGAAACGTGTCAAGATTCGTGGGACAGCCCAAAAAGGAAAACGTGTCAAGATTCGTGAGACGGAGGGAGTACGACTTTAATTTAATAAAAAAAAGGATGGGTCAATATTATTGAAATTGAAATAGATCATATAAACCTACTAGTCTATAACAGGTAGTTATGAATGAACATAAACACCAAGAAAAGCAACATCCTCTAATCCAATGCATTAGGTCCAAAACACCTCCTCCTCACAGGGTTCCACACCCACTGCACAAGGTACTTCCTCCCCTTCACCCCATTCAAATTGTACCCATTCCCCCAAGAATCCTTACTCACAACTCCCACATAGCCTCCGCCACCACCACTCCCATACACACCCAAACACAAGTCGGCTATCTCGGTGGGCGCCACGGGGTCGTCCCCGGCGTACCACGCGTTGATCAGTGGATTGCTCGACACCTCCGCAAGCTCGTGCGCGATCACACTGATCATCCCATCTGTCCCGGGATCGCCGTTGGGCGGGCCCATGATCCCACTCCCTCTTGGGAGGGGCCCAGGCCCCCCAGGCCACGCGAATGGATATGCACACATCCCGGGGCACTGGGCCCCGCTGTGGCCTATCCAGGCGTAGGGCACGGTGACGCCGGCCACGGATGGGAATGTGAAGTAGTGGAACCCACAAACGGCCCTACAGAAGTCCTGAACCTGCACGTCGTGTGACGTCAGCACCAGGTACAAGCCGTTGCGGTAGTTGAGAGGCAATGCGTTGGTCTTGATGATGGACTGCATGGATAGTCGTGTTAGGTATCTGCCGTGGGAGTAGGCGGCGTCGTGAAAGTGGCCGGAGAGGGCCACCTTCCTCGTTACGTTTGAGCCCGTTTGATCGGCGTAGAGGCTGACCGTGCGCCACCAGTCAGCGACGGAGGGATATGGGGCCTCAGATGAAATGCTCAAGATGAAATCTGTGATGGTGGATTCATGTTTGGGATCCCATCTCCCATACCAGATTATGTAGAGGTTGATTGGGGATGCAAGGACTGGTCCCATGTGGTATTTAAGGTCTATGAGGTCTGATGATCCTTCATAGTTCTTTTCTTGATTGTAATAATAATTTGCTTGCTTTTGGCTGCTTGAAATTGCAACAAAATATGAGGCATACAACACTAGGGTTAGGAGATAATGTAGGTTTTGGATCATCTTTTTCTTCTTCTTTTGATCTTGTGATTGCTGAGGAGATTGAGGTTTAAACTATGCTACAAATATCTCATATAAATAGAGAGAGAGTGTGTGTGTGTGGGTGGTGAAAAGGATTCTTCTATACCTTGTGTGGTGGGCTAATGGCAGCATGTTCAACATAATTCATATTCATCATTGCCTACTTTTAATTGATGAGCATGTTACACTTTTTTTCTTTAATTATTCCTTTCCCCACAGTTGAAATAAGGCTACTGCTAAAGTAGAAATTTCAAACTTTACTTATATATTGGACGTGATTTAGGGGGAGTTGTTCAACTTGTGATCTAATGCACTTTGTCTTTAATACATGATCTCAAGAATATTATATTCCCTCCGTCCCACTTAAATTGACACTTTTGAGTTAGACACGGACATTAAGAATACAAAATTAAGAGTGTAAGTGGGTGTGGTCCACTTATTTTATGTCTGTAGAGAAGTTAGGGATATATATTTGTGATTTTTTTCATGATTACTTGCTTGAAACTTTGGACTAATAAATTAAGGTATTCATTAGTCCTACTAAACCTCAATCATTTTTTCTCCACCAAATTTTGTCGGGTTGTGGTAATTGACATTAGCATTTTTGTTGAAAAAGATTACATAATTTAATTGTATTTTTGTGTTCTTTTCCTGGAAACATAAAAAACTAGTGAATTCTTTGACCTTGATGCGATGTATTTTGTCTTAAAGCTCAAATACTTTTGTAAGAACAAGGAGTATTAATTTTCAAGACAGGGACAGATATGCAACACATGTCGAGACGCAAATTTAGTAAAAAAATTATATAGAGTATTGTTTTTATTTAAAATTATATTTATTTTAGGGTACGAACGTAATTAATAGAGCAAGAATTAATAATTACTAGCAGTTTGATCACTAAAAGAATCAACAGTTAGTCAACAACTTGTCGGTTGAGATAGATGAAGTGTTAATAGGCAAAAATGCCCTTTTCTTATAAACACTTGTAAAAATGCCCTTTTTCATAAGTGAAAAAGGGCATTTTTACAAGTGTTTATAAGAAAAGGGCATTTTTGCAAATGCCTCATAGATGAATGTACAAAAATTAGACAAGTGCGTGAATTCCGACAATAATACTTTTGTTTATCAAGCGGTTGGTAGATCATCAATAAAACATTTATCTACCAACGATAAAATACCTAGATAGTATTCGACATCAGTAATAAATTAAGCAGCAATAATTGAATAATGATAAATGCACATAATATGTGCGTACATAATACCCTTGAAATTTTATTACCTAATATAAATTTATTATCATGACTAAATTATCCTTAATTTATATTGGAAAGCTTCTAAAGATTTTATTTTCTTTTTTTAACTTTAATAATTTTGGAAAGTTATTGATTTATTTCCAAAATATGGCCACTGTTTTTTTTGGAAATAATATGTAACAATATTATTAATTTTTTCTTTATTTTATCTAACATATTATTCGATCCACTTATTCTGCACTTCGCTAATTCTCCTGTGCGACCGTCGCACAGGTGTGCGACGGGTCGACCCGGCCCAAACCCGCCCTCCTGACCCGGAATCCTGACCCGCGTGGGTTTGACCCATACTCATAATTATTACATTTGTTTATAATAATGGTTACTTTTAATAAACATAATATATACATTTGTTCATATAAATGTATATTGATATGTATAATATTTTATATTGAATGAATGTAAATATTTATATTAATATAAGTATACATTTGTGCGACCAAATGTATATCTTATGCTTATTAAAAGTAAATACTCCTATTAGGGTTTAGTGTTCAGACTTAGGATTTAGTCTTCACCTATTAGGGTTTAGTGTTCACGCTTAGGGTTTAGTTTACAGGGTTTAGGGTTTAGTTTATAGAATTTAGGGTTTAGAAAATATAATACTGTATATTAAATGAAGGAAAATACCTATATTTATATAAGTATACATTTGTGCGAACAAATGTATATTTCATGCTTATTAAAAGTAATAATTATTATAAATAAATGTAATAATTTATGATTTAGGATTTCGGGTCTGGATTGCGGGCCGGGTCGGGCGCGGGCCGGGGCGGACCCGTCGCACACTGTGCGACGGTCGCACCCAAGACCAGCCCTTTGCACTTTAACTAGTACTAATTTTTTTCTTTTTCTTTTTTCTTTTAATATGATATGTATTATTATTTTATTTATTTATTTATTTTATTTAACAATTATTTGGTCACTTTATTTTGGACTTTAATAATTAATTTTTTCTTTATCTTTTTTTTTTAATATAGCCACTTTGGTTTGCAAATGACATGTATTAATATTATTTTTTTCTTCATTTATTTAACATATCATTATGTCACTTTATCTTGGACTTAAACTAATATTTTTTTCTTTATCTTTTTTTTAAATATGGCCACTTTTTTTTGGCAATTGATATGTATTAGTAATATTATTATTTTTTCTTTATTTTATTTAACAGTTATTCGGTCACTTTATTTTGGACTTTAACTATTAATTTTTTTGTTATCTTTTTTTTAACATAGCCACTTTTGTTTGCAAACGATATGTATTAATATTATTTTTTTTCTTCATTTTATTTAACATATCATTAGGTCACTTTTGAAGCTGATTAGGGGTGATGGGTGATGGTTAGGTCACTTTTGTTTGCAAACGATATGTATTAATATTATTTTTTTTTATTAATTTTATTCGTTTGGGAGCCGAGCTGCTTAGGGGTGATGGTTAGGCCGGAACTTCTGAAGCTGTCTCTTCTCCGTTCCTTCGCAGTCTCTTTTAGACGAGTACTATTTTCCCCTTTTAAGGATTTTCCCTTTTGGGTTTGCCTTAAAAGGGTTTTAATGAGGCTCGGCCCTTAGTTTACTCCTCTGTATTTTCAAGGGTTTCTAGGTTCGTTTTTTCTGTTTCTTTTCTTAATAAAAAAAAATCATTAGGTCACTTTATCTTGGACTTTGACTATTAATTTTTTCTTTATTTGTTTTTGAAATATGGCCACTTTTAAAAAAATGGTATGTATCAATATATATTATTAAATTTTTCTTCATTTGATTTAACATACAATTTCATATGGTCACTTTATTTTGTCATCAAAATAGTATTATTTTTATTTTTATTTTAAATATGGCCACTTTTTTTGGAAATGATATGTAATATCTTATAATATAATGTAATATCTAATAATAAAAGATATTTCTTAATTGCCTTTTCATGTAATATCTTATAATATAATGCTCTATAATTTAATTTTAAGAAAATAATTGATCAATGTGCTCCACGTATGATATTATTGATCAATTCTATTTTGAGATAACTAATTTAATACTCACTCCGTCCCAAACGAAATGTCCTGTTTTTCTTTTTGGGCTGTCCCAAACGAAATGTCATGTTTCCTTTTTTGGCAATACATTCTCTCTCTATACTTAATATTTAAATAATTTCCACCAACCCACTTTATCTACTTTATACACATTTCTTAATCTCCGTGCCGAAAATAAATAAGACATTTCTTTTGGGACGGAGGGAGTATAATATATTATCATATAGTATAATTTCATTGAATAGATCAAAATGCTCAATGTATGATATTATTTTCATAATTTTATCAAATTTTGAACAAATTATTTTTATTATTTCGAGTTTACTAGCTTTTTTTTTTTTTACTAGTTTACTAGCTAGTATATATTATCAATTATTTTCTTATAGTGTATTTGTATTGAGTTGTCGATCCATGTGATCAACGCATAACGACATTATTCCAAAACAATTATGGTCATTTACTTTTATTTTCTAGTTTTTATTTCTATGTCCCTAATTTGCTATGGGTTTTTTTTTGTTAACCTATACCTCTATGAAATAATCAAATAAATTAGCTACGGTGTGTTATCATTCAAACCATTAAAATAATTTCTTCCTATTTTATATTTTTTTATTTTAAGTTCCCTTTATGAAATAATTGAAGAAAGTAGCTAGCGTCATTTATCATTCGTACCATTATAAAACTCCTTCATATTTTATATATTTTTATTTCATATTCACTAATTTATAATGTCCTATTATATAATTTCATTGAGAAAACGATCGATGTGCTTAATGTGCTTAATGTATGGGAGTATAATATATTTTCTTATAATATATTTGTATTGAATTGTAGATGCATGTGACAACGAATGACACTATTCCAAAATAATTATAGTCATTCATTTTTGTTTTCTAATATTTTATTTATTTTCCCTAATTTGTTATGATTTTTTCATTAATATATACCTTTATAAAATAATTAATCAAAGAAAGTAGCTAGCGTGTGTTATCATTTGAACTATTATTATAGTACTTTCATATTTTATATTTTATATTCACTAATTCATTATAATATAATGTCCTATATTATAATCCCATTGAGCAATCGATCGATGTGCTCAAAGTATAAGACATTATTTTATAATTTTACTCATTTATTTCTATTATTTCAATTTCACTAATTTATTATAATATATTATTGTATAGTATATTTCTATTGAGTTGTCCATCAATGTGCCCATATTGTCATTCACTTTTATTTTCTAATTTTTATTTGTACTTCCCTAATTTGCTATGATTTTTTCGTTAAGCTATTCCAAAAATTATATACTTTAAATATGTTGCTAATTATTCATCTTTAAATTAATATTAATACAAAATCTAGTTTTGCAATTTAAAAAAGAAAATAAAGAGTCCTAAAATGGATTAATCGCATTCTTCTTAATGGCATAATAGTTTTCGTAATAAAAAATATGCAAATAAAAACAATAAAATTGATATCTTATAAAAATATATAAATATATCATTATTATAGAAAATAAGAAATAAAAAAATAAATAAGAAAATCGAAAACTCCAAATTTATGAATGGAGTTTTTATGATGATGGAGTTTGATAACGATTTGATAAACAAATTATGCTAGTTATAACAGTGATTCTATCTTAGCTATATAATCATGTTGAATGGTGGAGTTTGATAATAGAATAGTTAAACATTAATTGCACCTAAAAAAGGATAGTTAAACAATTTGTGGGATTGATTGATATAATTGAAGAAAGTAAGGTTTAAATTATTATGGAAAGATTATGGGTAATCTTTTCCTTTATAGTATCATGGATATTTATGTAAAACATAAATTCAAATAAATAAAATTAATTTTTTTAGAGTTTGAAAATATATAAAATGACCAAAAAGTCCAATTATGTGCGCACATATTATGTGTGTTTAGCAGTACTCTAAATAATTACCAGAATTTTTTAATCTTTTTTTTTTTTTTTCATTTTTCTTTTTGCAAAGTAGTAAATTTTTAATCTACTTACAACAATTATCAAGTTTACCGTGAGTACGCAATAAATAAATCGACTGCATAGATATTTGTTTTCTTTCAGTTTTTATGTTGGTTTGTTTCCATAATTAAGTTCTTACCGACCTTTATTACAATAATTTACATTTTACTTTTTGTGTTAATGAAAAAGGTTAAATTACATCATTCACTTTTTACTTTAAGATTTGTCTAATCAACGACACACTTTTAGGCAAAACAATTGAGAAAAGTTGATGAGATATGTCTAAGAAAGAAACAGAAAATTATAAAAGCGGTGAAAAAGCGTTAAATAGTTAAACGCCAAATGATGGTTAAGCAAAACCTCTACTTTCCTTTTCCATAAATCTGCCCCTTTTTGCATGAGAAATGATTCTATGTATATGAATTCTTGACCATTTCTAGAGTTTTTAATTTTTTTGTTGTGCTTAAATTTCTTTTATTTTTTGAGTTGGAAAGACTAACCATATCTTACAAAATTACTATTATATGCATGCATTATCAGCGGTGGATCCACATATTAGATTGATGGGGTTAACACACTATATAAGTATAAAATTATAAAAATATTTAAATCTTATTTTAGTAGAAACTAAAAAAAGGTAGGAGCAAAATTTGGGCCCCTGTGCATTATACAGTGAAACCACAAAATCAAAGCACAATAAATAGTACGTATCCGAACCTTGCACCTTCTCAAAATCTAGTTATTTCCTTATTGTGTACTTCCTCCGTCCCATGAAGCATGACACACTTCTTTTCGGCACGGGAATTAAGAAATTGGTATTTTGTGTGTTAAGTGTGGTAGGTGAAAATGTGAAAAGGTGAAAATGTGAATAAAGAGTAATTTTTTTACCATTTTTAGAAACGCGTCATGCTTCGTGGGATAGACCAAAAAGGAAACTGTGTCATGCTTCGTGGGACGGAGGGAGTATAATATTTTTGTTAGAACGCATTATTTCTTTTTTTTTTTTTTTGAAACAAACAGGATAACATTAAGACGAATCAGAAAGAACAATATTTAGAAGCCAATTAGGAAAATCGGCCTTCCAAATAAAAACATCAGAAACAGAACAAGCAAAATGAGCTAACTCATGAGCCGCTCTGTTAGCCTCACGCCGCATGTGCATGAAGTCCACCACAATGAAATTCCTCGCATGAGTAAAAGTTTCCCAAAGATCATCACAGAGAGAGTCTGAGCCATGAGATGAGTCCTGGAGAACGTGAACAGCCAACAACGAATCAGTGAAAACCACCACCGGGCCTGTGTCATTCTCCATACAAAAACCAATCGCAATAAGGAGAGCGTGTAATTCCCCAAGCAAAACTGTTTCAGTGTGTCCAATAGTTTGAGATCCAGCAGCCACCAGAATCCCCGCCGAATCCCTTACCACAAAACCCACACCATGCCTAGATCCATCGTCTTTGTAGGCGACATCAACATCAACCCTCAACACGCCGTTTGGCGGGGGGTACCAGTTCGCCGTTCCTTCCTGAGAAAGAAGGCGTTCATCAATACCCACCTGGCAGCGTGCACTCTGGAAAGCAATCAGCTGCCGTGCCCCCCCTCCCCCGCAAACATCTACCAAATCAGATTTTGGTCTTGAACCATGCTTTACCTCACAAAGGTGCCTCCACACCAGCCAGAGGGAGAAAAACCATCTCTCAAGACCCTCCTCACCTAAATCAAACACCATAGCACGACAAATATCTTCCAAAGGCAACCTTTTAGAGTGCTTAAGAACTCCCCAAAACTCCGAATCTTTCCAAGCTTTCCTCACAGCGTCACACCAAATAAGCCCATGTGTAGTCGTACCCCAATCCTTATCACACCAGGAACAGATCGCAGAGGTAGGGACATGATGATTCCTTAAGTTGGCATTCATAGCAATCAAGTTGTGGAGCAAACGCCAGACGAAGTGAAGAACCTTTGGTGGAAGGTGAAGTGCCCAAAAAAATTTCCACCATTTCGTCGTTTCGTTGGAAGCCGACTCAGGGTGCGTAGCAAAGAAGTTAATAGCACTCAAATATCCTGACTTAACCGAGAATCTCCCTTTCTCATCGAAGGCCCAAAACCGCCTATCTTTCTTTTCTTCTTTTGGGACTTCTATCGAACAAATGGCATCCAACACAAACGAAGGGAAAAAGGGTTGGAGCTTAGAGCGATTCCAACACTTATCTTCCCCAATGAAAGTTGAAACATAAAAATCCTCCTCATTTGTTTGAGCTGCCGGCCGATCCCAGACCCCACTTCCCGGAATCCAACGATCCCTAAAGGGTGAGATAGATTTACCATTCCCCACATTCCAACGGATCCCTCGGTCAAGAATCTCCCTTCCCCAACAGATGGATCTCCAAACAAAAGAACAATTGGAAGAAATCGGAGCCTGTAAGATGTCACAGTCCTTGAAGTAGCGCTTCTTTAACACTCGAGCTAATAAGGAGTCCGGACGCTTAATAATCCTCCAAACCTGCTTAGCCAAAAGCGCCTGATTAAACGGGATAAGCTGCCGAAAGCCCAAGCCACCTCGGGATTTAGGATTGCACAAAACTTTCCACTTTGCCCAGTGGATTTTCTTCCCCGTCGCATCATCTCCCCACCAAAAGCTACTGCATGCTCTTTCAATATCCAAACAAATCCCTGTAGGAATGCGAAAACAGGACATCGCGTAAGTCGGAATAGATTGCACCACCGACTTGATGAGAGTTTCTTTTCCACCCGCTGAGAAGAACTTATTCTCCCACCCATTCAGCTTCTTGACCACTCTGTCCCGGAGGTATTCAAAATGCATCTTCTTCTGTCTTGTCAAAAAAGTAGGCAAACCCAAGTACAAAGAATGCCCTGCTGTTTCAATAATGCCAAGAGACCCTGTCACGGCTGCGATAGTACCAGGCTCGGCGTTAGGACTAAAAGAGATAGCCAATTTCTCGACATTGATAATCTGCCCAGATGCCATCTCGTATTTATTAAGCACTTCATTCACTTGCTTGGCTGACTCCTCAGAAGCTTTAAAGAAAATCAAACTGTCATCGGCGAAGAAAAGATTTGTAATAGACGGACAGTGGCGAGCCATCACAATCCCACAAAGAAGACCCTGATTCTCATAACTCCTAAGAAGCGAAGAAAACCCCTGTGCACAAATCACAAAGAGAAACGGAGACAACGGGCAGCCTTGCCGTAGTCCGCGAGAAGGAGTGAGAGAGCCGTAAACCTTTGAATTTATCACAAAGGAGAATTCAACCGTAGACACACATTGCATAATCAAGTTAATTAAAGGCAGAGGAAACCGTAGGACCACCATCATAGCACGGAGGAAAAGCCACTCCACCCTGTCGTAAGCTTTACTCATGTCGAGTTTAGCCGCTGCGTAAACATCCTTCCCCTGCTTTTTGTTCCATAACCAGTGCATGCATTCGTATCCCAGAATAATGTTGTCCGAGATAAGCCTCCCAGGAATAAAGGCACTCTGTGAATCATCGATGACCAGCGCGAGAGTCGCGCGTAACCTGTTTGTCAAAACTTTAGCAACGATCTTATACGTGGTGTTACATAAACTGATGGGTCTGAAATCCTTCACATCTGTCGGCTTCTTGATCTTAGGAATAAGAACAATGAGAGTTCTATTCCAATGGCGTAAATTCGATGCTCCATTGAGAACCGCAAGCACTTCATTAGAAACAGCTCCACCGATTTCCCCCCAGAACTTCTGGAAGAAGAACGGGGGATACCCATCAGGACCCGGGGCCTTGTGTGGGTTCATTTGGAACAAAGCCTTACGCACTTCCTCTTTTGTAAAGGGCCTGGATAGCTCAGAACGAGCCCCCTCGCCAAGGAAAGTCGAGCAGGCCCCAGCAACCTCATCCATACAGTCGATAGTTGGAGCACTTGACTGAAACAGATTCGCATAAAAATCCTCCACCACCTTAGCAATTTCAGTTTCCTTGTTAATCACCGTTCCGTCAGCCCGATTCAAGGCTTTAATGGAATTCTTTTTCTTCCGATTACTCGCAAAAGCATGAAAATACTTTGTATTTCGATCTCCCAAAGCAAGCCAATTAGCCCTCGAACGTTGTTTCCAATGGACCTCTTCCATTTCAAGAATCTTCTCGATCTCCTTATTCAACTTTTGTAAATCAAGATCAAAATTCTTGGACCGATTTCTACCCTTCATCAAGTCAGCCCTCCTTTTCCTTAAAGTGGCAAGGGTTTTGGAAGGTGCATCAAACTTATCTTTCGACCACGAACCCAGAAAAACTTGACAGGCCTGGAGCCTATCATGAAGAGGACGTCGACCGTTATCACTCCAGTTGACCAGAAAATCCACCGCGAAGCATTTATCAAGTAGCCATTTCTGTTCAAAGTAGAAGCGTTTCTGCCCGTTACCAGGTTCCAGCTGAGAACCTTTGACCGAAAGAGACAGCAGCAGAGGCGTGTGATCCGACCCATGAGTGTCCAGAGATCGAACAGAAGAGAGCTGAAAGAGGTCATCAACCTTTCTGTTGCAAAGGAATCTATCCAGGCGCAGTCTTCGGGCTTCATTCCCTTTCCGCTGGTTGTACCAAGTATAAAACGCATCACACGGCACAGTTTTAACCCCACAGTAAAGCAAAGCAGAATTGAACTCCCGCATCTGAGCCCAAGGCCGTTTACTTCTTTCACAACATTCTGCACTTGTAGTGATCTCATTAAAATCACCTCCCAAAAGCCAAGGGAGCTCCATCGACCCACTACAAGCCAGACGTTGTAAGAGAGTCCACGAGTGTTTCCGTTTCTGCACCTCGGGGTTCCCATAGAAACCAGTAAATCTCCATAGCACTTCATTGATGTTCACCACACAGTCGATATGGCCATCCGAGTAACTGCTAATGTTAACCACACACGGCTCTTTCCAGAGAAGAAGAAGACCGCCACTTGCACCTTTCGAATCAACCATGAAGTGACCATCGAACTGTAAAAATGAACGCCACCATTTAACTTTCCTCGCACACACTTTTGTTTCACAAATAAAGACCAAACATGGGGAGACTCCGGCTATCAACCGGCGCAATTCATGGAATGCTCGTGAGCTCCCCAACCCCCGAGCATTCCAGACAAGGACATTCATGGCTCACGGCGGAGCTGCTCGGCAGCCTCCGCCATTGAAAAAACACTAGTAGAAACCTCGAGTTGAGGTTCGGTCTGCGTTGATTTCTTCTTAAGTTTCTTACATTCCATCATATCCTCCTCCCGCCCAAAACGCTTCTGTCCAGAAATCACAACTGCCATAACCTCTTCAGCAATCTTTTTCGAACCAGGATTGATTTTATTTTTTCGCGCCATCCGCTTCCAACCTTTGTCCATAGGATTAGCTTTTGATGTGGCTGGGGCGATGGATTTGAGTTTCCCACCCCCGAATAGAGGTGATTTGTTCTTATTATTTCTGTCTTGTATAATAGAATCAGTTGGTGGTACTCTCTCTATCAGCATAGAGTCAGAATTGTCCTGAATAGGACTAATATTCGTTGGGGAGGATTCCGTAATTTGCCCTGCATCAATCTCCGCAGGCATGTTCTCAGAGTTAGTACCAAAAGAAATAGTCCGGTCGATTTGTGTATCGTCAGCCACCGCCTTCTTAACAGTTTCGAGTTGGAGAATTGTTTTAACATTTTCGGTAACTTCGAGGCAGACTTGAGAAGTATCTGCCCGTTCCACCAAGCCAAGGGGAGGGGTTTGTGGACCGTTAGGATTTTTCCGGGGAAATCCCGGTGGCCCTGTCCTACTTGTAGGATTGGGCAAATGGTGGAAAGAATTCCGCCGGTAGTCCAGACCCCGCCCTGCTTTCAACCAGTTGCCAAACTTGGGGTTGAGTTTCGCCTCCTCAGGTGCATGACATTGCCGTAGGTAATGGCCAAGACATCCACATGCAAAGCAAAAGTGGTTAGGGAGCTTTTCATACAAAACCAGAATCATACCGTCGTCTTCACTCCCCTCAAATTTCAAAGGGATGCATCGAACCAGAGGGTCTTTAACAGATCTGATGACTTTAACTCGTGCATAGCGCCCAATATAAGTGCCATCCTTATTATCGTCGATCTCCACAACCTTTCCAATCTGTTCCCCAATCCTTCGAATCACATGTGGATCCATGTAGGCAATGGGCATATTGTGAAGTTGTACCCAAAATGGGATATTGTCAAATATTGTATTCATAGCCGTGTTCGAGGTATCGGCCTTCTGTAGAACCATGAGTTCGTTAAAAAAGTGCCAAGGGCCTTCAGAGGTAATACGCTCCTTATCCGCTTCCAGGCCCAACAAGAGAGCAAAGGTATTTCTCCCTACCAATTCTATCTCCATCGTGCCCCGGGGCCTAAGGAGAGTCGGGAGATTATCACAGAGTGCTTCTCTGTTAACAATTCGTTCCGAGAAGATTTTTCCCATCACCATCTTCTGAACCTTAGATTGACCGCGGGTAACATCAGTACCCGAAATCACCACAGACTTTAATTTCTCCATGTTAGATAAGCGAAGATCAGCAACTCGCTTCGCAATTTCATCCGGATCCATGGTCGAACAACACCCAAATGAAGGTAAACCACAGAATAACCAGAGAGAGCCAAGGTCGACAAATCCAGAGACGGTCGAAGGCACCGAACAGAGGAAGCAGAGAAAACCAACACCACCACAGACAAAAGTACACAGAGGAAGATCCGCTTCAATTCGTTCGGAGTTCAAAAGAAAAGCAAAATTAAAACCCACAGAGGAATCAGAGGATGAGAACACCGTTCCTTGAGAAGAAGAAGCACCGTTCCTGAAAGAAGAAGACACACCGCTCCTAAACCCTAGTCGCAAGGTTCAGAGGAAAAAGTGAAAAAGCTGTCGACTACCTTGTTATTTGGGCTAGAACGCATTATTTCTAATGACATGCACATTGAGCAAAACAATGTGCATATGATTGAAAATGCTCATAATAGGGGGTGTCTGCGGTTAAAATTGATACGTTCTGATATTAAAATCATATTAAATCATAAAAAATAATTTTGTGATTAATTTTAGTAAATTAAACTCAACTTTATTAATAACAAAATAAAACCAAACTGTATTAATACAAAATTAGGTGTGAATTGATTCGCGATTTACACATATTATTTATTTTCCTATTTAATAATAATAATAAAAAAAATATCTATAAGGCTCTTCAAAGGAGAAAAAAATTATGATATCACAATAAAGAACGAAACTAAAAAGTCGAAACATGTGAAGAACAATTCTAAGACATTAATTAAATGAATCGATGCATCTCTTACACTATGACAACAATACTAACACACAATATTAGAGTAAGAATATTCTTTAAAAAAATCAAGAAATTGAAAAGGCCGGCGACCGTCTATCTAGGATGGATGAGTGTTTATGGGGCTAGCGTTTAAGATTTTGATTATTAGTCTCCAAGTCTACGTCGTTAAATTATTTGTGAAAATAGTTATGAATATAAAGTAACATATTATTCTTCACTTAAATAATAATAATAATAATAATAATAATAATAATAATAATAATAATAATAATAATAATAATAATAATAATAATAATAATAATAATATGGGTTGCGATTCGATTTATTTTTTTAAAAAATCAAACCTAAATCATATATTATAATTTTCTAAATATATAAATAAAAATATATATTTCAAATAGTAAATATCCAATTAAATTTAAACTTTAAATCAAATTGTGAACACTCTTAGCTCAAAATGAGGAAAAGTTCCCTAAAAAAAATGAGGAAAAGTTAATACTCGATCAGGTGAAATTTATTATACAAAGCAAAAAAAAAAAAGGATAAAAATCGAAGATGTAAAAGGACCGCTCTCCGCATTCTGCGTCTATGATTTATTCTTTTTCTTAGTTTTTTTTGTTTTTCTCTTTTCTTAAGAGACCAAATTCCTTGGTTTAACTTTTGGGTTCCGATCCTGATATCAAAATTACATAATTTTGGTTGCAAATTATTTGAATGAGGTTTAAAAGATTGTTTTTATTTTATTTTATTTGTTTATATCAGTAAAAGGAAAATTTATTATAAAACTTAGAGTACAAGGGGTACTCCACCCTTACATCAAACAAATCTAAGTAAATATCCCCTCTCTTACCCTTCCAAGCATGCTCTAGGATCTAGAATCCAATACACATTAGACAAATTTCGTTCTTTTGAGGACACCCATGACCAGACTCTAACCTTAATCTCCTCCATCACTTTGGTAGGTTCAAGTATCCCTCCTTCAAAAATAATTTTATAATTTCTAACCTTCCAAATAGACCACACTACTCCAACCCAAATAGTGGCAGCATGCAATTCTTGAACAGTTTCCATTTCCCATAATCTCACAATGTTGGAGAAAATGAGTAATGGGATCAACATGAGAAACCATAGACACTTTCAACCATTTATGAATCTCAGACCAAATGTAAGTAGCAAACTTACATTTGAAGAACAAGTGTATTGTACTTTCCGCTTCCTCATTGCATTAGATACACCTCGACTCTGCAATGTTACAGACAATACCCCTCTTACTCAAGTTCTCTTTCGTTGCCATTCTTTGTTTCATGACCTTCCAAACAATGGTTGGGACACCTCTTGGGGCATAACAACTCCACAATCTCTTATAAGCATTCGCACCCACCTTCCTCTCTTCTGTCGGACTGTTACTTCGCAAGAGTTTTTCATACGCACCTTTTGTGGAGTAGATACCATTTTGTGCGAAGTTCCTTATCCATACATCTTCAATTTATTGTGTTAGATTGCACCTGCTTAACAACGAAATAAGAGAGTTAAGAATGTCATATTCTCTTTGAAACAAACTCCTCCTCCATCTCCAATCCCACTCCCATTTTTCTCCCTCTCAATTCCCCATCTCACTCACCAGAGCTTTCTTTTGAAGACTAAGATCAAAAAGTTTAAGAAATTTATTTTTCAAACTTTCGTCCCCTGCCCAGATATCCATCCAGAAAAATGTCTTTTTTACCATTGCCCACCACCCTCTCAATCTCATTGCGAATCCCTCTGCCCCCAACTTCCTCAAAGATCTCACACACGTCTTTCCACCAACCCGATGTCCTTCTCGTTCTTCTAGTACCACCAGCCCCTGATTCCTCTAACGCTCCATATTTAGATCGAAGCACTCTAGCCTAAAGTCTCTCAGGCTCAATGATTATCCTCCAGGCCCACTTCCCCACAAACGCCGAATTGGATAAACCCAAGTCCCTAATACCCAGCCCGCCCTCCCGTTTAGCTTTGCACACCTTACTCCAACTCACCCGAGGGATTTTCCTGATGTTCTCGTTCCCCCCCTCCCTCCTCCACCCATAGAAACTGTCTCTGAGTTTGAACAAGCTCACATATGATTTTTTTTTTTGGTAGATAGAAGGACAAATAGTAGATTGGTATCGCGGAGAGAACAAATTGAATAAGGGTAAAAACTCTCCCCCATCGAGATTTGATTATCATCCCACCTTGCAAGTCTTTGTTTGATTTTCTGGACCAAGTTCCCCCAGGACGAGTGCCTATTATAGTTAATTCCCACCTTCATCCCAAGATATAAGAAAGGCAGTTGTGAAGTCAAACACCTCAGTTCTTTCGCCATAGCATTCAGACTTTCATTCGTAACACGTAGACCAATAAGACTACATTTATTGAAGTTGACCTTCAATCCTAACAATAATTCAAAATTTCTTAAGATAGATTTCATAGTCATGATATTATTCATCTTTCCAGTGCTCAAAAATATTGTATCATCAGCATATTGTAAGTTAGAGACACTCACATTGTCTTTTCCAACCTGTACTACTTTAAGAATCCCCAATTCAACAGCTCTATTGACAGGAATACTTAAGCTTTCATCCACAATTAAAAATAGAAAGGGTGAGAGTGGGTCACCTTGTCTTAACCTCATTTGAAGACAAAATTCTCCGGAGGGGCTGCCATTCACAAGGACACCAGCTGTTGCGGTTGAAACGCACGCTCTCATCCATTTTCTTCATTTTTCATTGAAATTCATCCCTTCCATCATTTAAAACCCCACGCAACTAAATCATAAGCCTTTGCAAAATCAATCTTGAAAATCACCCGGCTTGTTTTACACCTTCTAGCCTCTTCAACTACATCGTTTAAAATCAGGATGCCATCCATGATTTGTCTACCCCTAATGAAAGCCTCTTTGCCAAAACTTTTGAAATCACTTTGTAGATGCGTTCGATCAAAGAAATGGGTCGAAAGTCTTCAATGTGTTGCTCTCCTTCTTTTTTCGGGATAAGGACAATAAAAGATGGATTGACTCATTTTACAATTCTTCCATATCTATGAAATTCCTCCAAGATTCTTAAGAAATCATCTCTCACCAAATCCCAATGTTCCTTAAAAAACTCAAAAGAAAAACCATCTGGTCCAGGACTCTTATTCACATCATAGTAAAAAACTGCACCTTTGATTTCCTCCAAAGTAAAAGGTTGGATAAGAAAAGCATTTTCACAGTTATCCAACCTCTTATGAATGAGGGATTGGGGCAGGAGAGGACGAGTAAATACTTTGGAGCTGAAGTGTTCCTTGAAATGCATATGAATTTCTCTCTTTACCCCTTCCACAGATTCAATCCATTTATCTTTCACAAAAATTCCATTGATCTCATTAAATTTATACCTCTTGTTGATGAAGCGGTGGAACGCTTTTGAGTTTGTATCTCCCTCCCGGATCCATTTGCCTTCGTCTTCTGATAAAGCATTCCCTCTTTCCATTATAAGTCTCTCAAAAGTTCTGAAAAAAAATCTCGTTCTCAACGAAGCCTCTTCTTCATCCAAGCCAAGTGTATCATTAATTTTGTCAAGCTTCTCGATCTCAAATTTATTTTTCTCAATGTTTGTATGTATGATTCCGAACACCTTCTGGTTCCACTCCTTTAAATCTATCTTAAGTTGCTTCAACTTTTCTTTCACCACAAATCCGCCCTAGCCTTAAATGTTGTAGCTTTTCCACTTTGATGAGACGAACTCTTTAAAATTGGGGTGCCTTAACTAGCTGTTGATGAAGCGAAAGGGTTTTAGGCCCCAATCTTTGAGTAGTGTTACAATAAAAATGGGGCAGATGGGGCAGTGATCAGAAACAATATGACGACTCCCTCTGAGGGTCAAGCCATTCCACTTCTCAAGCCATTCTTCATTCACCATTAGTCTGTCTAGTCTGCTCTTGCAAGTTCCATCTGGCCTGTACCAAATAAATTTTCTGCCAGTTAGCTGCATCTCGATCAGATTGCTTTGAAGAATGAAATCGTTGAAACAATTCATATCCCTTCTGTCGCCAGTAGATCTTCTTCCAACTCTTTCATCCTCGCTTCTAATTGAGTTGAAGTCACCTACCACGCAAAAGATTGTGATTTGTGTTCATAAACGACATGATATATGAATTGCCTCATCTATTAATTAATATTCACTTGTATTATTGAAGTCCTAGAATAAATCAAACCGAACGATTTTTTTAAAATTGAATCTCGAATATCTAAAAAAAATATTGTAATATTTTATTTATGGATTAATGTAAATAATTAACAACATTTTGCGGCGGTGCATATTTTTTCTTTAATCCGTTGACGATGCTTCCCTTCCCTTGTTTTTTTCTCATTCCAAAATTAAACTTACACAATAGAAAAACTCCGTTATTTGGAAACTTAAAAAAAAAGGAAATGAATTTGCGATATATTCTATAATAATATAATAGAAGAAAAAACTTGTTTTGAGGAATAGACATCGCTCCTTAAGGTAATCAACCCATTTCACAATTGTTTTCTTATTTTTATTTTTACATTTTAAGTCTAGCTATCAAGATTTTTAAAAAAAATAGATAAAAAAAAATTAAAAATAGATAATAGTCCCTTATAAAAAAATATAATTTGATAGAAACAAACAATCATCGGGGACAGCTATTTTGAATTGATATATTTGTTCTTTAAAATTCTTGGTACAATGTGCTCTTAAATATGGGCTGGCTTATGATGGGCTCTAGTGCAAATATTATTGGGCCATCGTAAATTAGCCCATTTATGAGAAGGTTCGGGTTGGTTAAGTCCATAAACTTAGCAACAGCCACGTGGCCCATATCTGAAAACGTCTTCCGTTTGAACAGTGCATTTCTTTCCAAATGAACTTGCATATAGTTTGCAATTACTAAAAAAAATGAAGAATAATAAAATAGAAAAGTAGCAATTTAGCCCTATCTATGACACTCCTATAACGTATGGCACCCTATATTCAAGATTCGATTAATCAGACCCCCGGTGTCCCAATTTTGGTGCAATTACACCCCTCCGTCTAACGGCGATCGACCTGACGCCGTTAGACGGAGGGGCTTAATTGCACCCAAATTGGAACATGGGGGGGTGTTTGTAATTTTTTTTAGTGAGCTACACCTCCACTCTCTCTGCATCGAGGACGAGGAGATGCTGCAAGACGTGAGCAAGTGGAAATAGACTCTCGGCATAAGCAAGCCATCGACTATGGCAGAGACAATGAGCGATCGTGCGATTCTGACCAGCAGACATCGTAGACTATGTCGGCTGTGTCGAAGGCGGTGCGCTCTTGATAGCGGGTCCGAGCTAGAGCACGAGGATCCGGACGTTGTCGAGTATGCCAAAATTATGGGCAGTGGTGACTGCGACTTGGTTCTCGTAGAATGGGTTGAATCTGACGGAATAGCTTGAGACGTGCATCACAAAAACATCGCGCCCTCAATCAGCCACCGCCCTGCCGTATCTCAACCCTTAACTGTACAACGTGGTTATGCCCATGATGACCGAGATTATCGAGAATATCACCAAGAAGCTAGAGATTCCGCTGTCAATTCAAAATTTTCACAATGATTTTATTTTTAAGAGAAATGAATTGGAAATAATGTGGAAGAGGAGAATGGGGGTAGAATAGGTACGAGAGGGAGCGACTGAAGTAGCCGGAGTCCCAACTGCGTTGAGCTTCTTCAAATCATGTCAACTCAAGATTCGATCAATCAGGCCCCCAATGTCCCAATTTTGATGCAATTACATTTCTTCGTCTAACGGCAACCTGACACCGTTAAACGGAGGGGCTTAATTGCACCAAACCTGAGTTGACTAAGAGAGTAAGTCATTCCCACGTGTCAAATCGAATAAATGACTATAGCTCAATTGGAGAGATCAACTAGTGCCATTGATTTCGCTGGTGACACAAAACAAACTAATTCGCAATCAACAATTTTTCCAAAAGCAGACTGAATGAAATTGTTACTTTTCAAAAAAATTATTGAAAATCAAAGAAGATCCAATTTCCCGCACAGTTCGTCGGTCAAACCAACGATTCTCTCTATATGGATACATTATATATTCATTTGCCTTGCAATATGCCTCTTTTAGGACATTAATTTATATGTCGCACACATATACTCCATTCTATATTTAAAACTGTACTCCTTCCATCCCATGAATATTGAGTCACTTTCCTTTTTCGACCGTCCCACGAATCTTGAGTTATTTTCTTATATGGCAATTTTTTTTCACTTTATTCACTTTTTCACCTACCACACTTAACATACTAAATACTATTTTCTTAATTTCCGTGTCAAAAAGAATTGCCTCAAGATTCGTAGGACGGAGGGAGTATAAATTTTTGACTTTTTTTATATATAAAATTACAAAAATAAATAAAAGAAATTTTAATGACCGCGCGACAGAGGACTCAAACTCAGGACACCTCAGGTCTTAAGCATTAATCTTCTATCGCTAGGTCAACACACGCACAATTTTTTAACTTTTTATTAGTAAGAAAGGTATAAAACTTTTTATTACTAAGAAAGTTATACCGAAACTTACTTTAATAATGATAATTTATCCTTAATAAAACAATCACTATTATGTGAAAAAACGGATGAAAACAAGCATAAATGAGAAATGTAATAAGGTCAAATAAAATGTATATATAGAAGAATTGTGACGACTTTACAGTTGGCTATTATTATTATAATTATTATTATTATTGAGGGAAAGGTGGGCTATTATTATTGACTTGAACGAAAAACCATATATCAGCCGCTAGCATATGTCATGCATGATTCAATAGCTAAGAACTTACCAAAAATAAAATAAGATAAAGATCTCATCTTGTATATCTTATATGCTTCTCCATCCTCGTTATCTTGAGATAAAAAAAAATTCGATACGAAATTTAAAAAAATAGTGTTAAGTGTGATAAATAAAAAAAAAAATGAATAAAAAAATTATCAAATAAAAAAATATCTCAAAATAAGTGGGACATTCAAAAATAAAATTATCTCAAAATCAAGATAAATGGTACGGAGGAAATATATATATATATATATATATATATATATATATATATATTAGATGGAGAATGAAGACGCAATCTGGTTCGTTAGATCAATCTTGATCAAAGGCTGAGATTAGAAGTCAATATAATTAAAATTGGTAAGATTCATGTATCCCTAAAATTACTCACTTTCCATTCTCTCTCCCTCATCTCTCTCTCTCTCTCTCTCTCGTCCCCTCTCTCTTCTCTTCCTCTGTAAATTCTACCGCCCCCTTCCTCTTCTCCGGTGAATGTTCAAGATACGGAGAAGGGGGCGGTGACCGGAGTTCAGAAGTTCAATACCACAAATTCAAAAGTTCACAGAATTATATGTATAAGTTCAATAAAATTATAAATACAAGTTCATAACTACAAGTTATGAACTACAAGTTGCTCCGGCGACTACTATACCTACAAGTTCGACGGCTGCGTTCAATAACAGAAAACTAAAAGTTCATTGGATTATATATACAAGTTCAATAAAATTAAATACAAGTTCATAACTACAAGTTCGACGACTGCCGTTCCGATGAGAGAGCGAGGGATATGGACTCGGTGTCAGTGAACCTTAGCGGCGGTGATAGTGAACCTGAGGGCGGTCGAAGGCGGCGGTGGTGGTGGGGACGAATCGGGGCTGGAGAACAGAGAGAGCATGGAGGGAGGGCGGCAGAGAACCTGGGCGGCGGTGTCAGTGAACCTGGGCGGCGGTGACAGTGAACCTGAGGGCGGTCGAAGGCGGCGGTGGTGGTGGGGACGAATCGGGGCTGGATAACAGAGAGAGCACGGAGGGAGGCGGCGGCGGTCGCGGTCGCCGAGGAAGGAGGCAGCGCCACGTAGGGCGGCACCAATGCCTAGATCTGAGAGAAGTCGGGATGTAGGGCTAGGGCTCCGGTTGGCGGCAGCAAGGGCGGCGGTCGAGCATGACTAACGGCGCGAGAAAGAGGGGAGATGCTTCGCCGGAAAATTGAATGGGAGAAGGGGCGGCGGTGGGCTCGCCTGCCACTGCTTCGCCGGAAAAACTGAATGGGAAATTGAACGGGAGAAGGGGCGGCGGTGGGCTCGCCTGCCGCTGCTTTGCCGGAAAATTGAATGGGAGAAGGGACGGTGGGTTCAGTGTGTGTGTGTTCTGCGTGAGAGACGAGAGAGAGAGAGAGAGGGAAAAAGGGACGGGAGAGAGAGAGAGATGAGAGAGGAAAAAAGGAAGTGAGTAATTTTAGGGATACTATAATCTTACCAATTTTATTTTCAGAAATTATTATATTAGTTATATTAGTTTTTAATCTCAGCCCTTGATTAAAATTGATCTAACGAATTAGATTGTGTCTCCTTTCTCCATCTAACTTTGTGTTTCCATTGAACGTTCCCCTATATATATATATATATCTATATTATATATAAAAAACCAGTTTCTAACGGTAATATATTGGCGGCAAAATTTAAAAACGTCAGTTATTAAAAGATTAAGTAAGAATCCAACACTAACTATGCTTCCGCTCATTCAGCAAAAATCTGCTTACATTCATTTTTCACAGTTTTTTTTATTTAATTTATATTCCTCCTTACTTTTATCTTAAGTATTTTTTTTTTTTTAAAACGTGTAGCTTGACTAATAATAATATTCAATATGTATTAATGTATATCAATTTAAAGATAATAACAAAACTTTAATTTGAGATATAATAGATAAAAATATATAATTAAGTTAAGAAAGTTAAGAAACTTTAATTCAAACAAAAATGTTTTCTCTCTCCTCTCTCATGGAGTTTTAATTTTTCTTAAGTTATCTATTTTGGTTGGGGAAGGAAAATATCACTTTAAAACCCCAAACTATTTTCGCACTATCAATTATATCTGAACTATTAAAAATAATTTTAAAATCTTGAACTATTAATTTTATATCAATTGTATCCTTTATCCATTTTTAAATTTTTAACGAGTAATGCATATATCATGTCGTTTATATAATATAGGTCAAAAAAAAGAATGATTCAAAATATATTGTCATACCCGGTGAGCTACGTCAAATTTTTAAGCTAAAAAAATGAACGAATGGTACAATTGATACAAAAAATTGATAGTTCAAGGTTTAAAAAATTATTTTCGATAGTTTATGATATAATTGATAGTGCGAAAATAGTTGGGGTTAAAAGTGATATTTACCCGGGAGATTTTATTTTATTTTACAATCCTTTATTTATTTATTTTTATTTTATTTTATTTTATTGCTTTGTTTGATTTTGTTTTCCATTTTATTTCTTTTCCTTATTTGCGGATAATAACCTTTTTTATGTATGATTATTATGGGAATATAATTGTTTAATTTAATTATCAAAAATCATATTATTTTATTATAGAATTTTATATTTTTCTTATTTCATAATTTAATTTTCATCAATATTAATATTTTTTCCCCCGTTTAGTAGTATTTATAATTTTTAATAAGAGTAAGAATTATAGAGTACTTTATTGTTTCCTTATATTTTGTTATGTGTTGGGATTGCTCTAATAATTTATTCCATATATTATAGTATTAATTTTACTTAAACATTTGAAATTAAAATGATATAAACTGAGTTTTACATGATTTCTTAATAATAATAATTTAATGCAATTTAAGTGTAGGAAATTCTATTGGTTCATTTTAGAAAGTATGTATCATAATTATGTGTTGGAATATTTTTATTATAAGAATTCAAAATTTATATAAGGAAGTATTCTAAAAAATATAATATTATATAACTTTGTGATAGAATTCATGGGTATGGTATTACCAAATGTTATATATATGCTAAAAAAATATATTAGTATTATATATATTTTTATATTTTTTGTTAAATTATTGAAAACTTAACTTACTTACAATTTATATTTAATATCTATATTTTAAATGCATTTTTAATATTATATTTTATTACTTAAAATATCACTTAATTTTAGTGATTATCGTGCATCGCACGAGTGGATATACTAGTATATATATAGAGAGAGAGAGAGTTTTGATATGTCAGGCGAATAAAGTGAGCGCCTCTCTGAGCGCTAATCCTAATCACCCTTTTTTTATTAATATTTTTTTTTCATTCTCTTATCTCTCTCCTCTCTCCCTCTCTCTCTTTTTCTCCTTTCCCTGCAACTTACCCAATTGATATATATAGATGATAGTTCCCTTAATTTATCATATAGAACTGTAAATCCCTTTTTATGCATAATGTTAAACTTAAAAATACATAATATTTAAATATAAATATGTATTTATAAATTTCATTTGTATATTTGAAGTCATATATGCATAACTCCAAATATGCATATATGAATTCAAATAGGAATATACAATTTATAAATATATATTTGTATTTAATATTATGCATAATAAAGAGATATATGGTATTACGGGAGAACTAGAATTTAAAAGATATATAATAATATAATAATAATAATAATAATAATAATAATAATAATAATAATAATAATAATAATATAATAATAATAATAATAATAATAATAATAATAATATCTCTCTTCTATGTGGCACTTTAAAATCTCTTCATTCTCATTTTCTTAACATATTTTATTTACAATAATTATCTTTTATTTGTAATATTCAAATTATATATTTATCTAGTATGAAACATTACAAGCAAAATTTATGACAATTGATTCAAATAATTATATAATATATTATTCTTAAAAATAAATGTATAAGTGTATTAGTCTTTTCCTTCTTAAAAACAAATACTATATAAATATATTGGATGTTTTTTAATGTTTAGATGCACTTCCACATCCACTCCCTCTTAAAATATAAAATACAAATTAATGAAATATTGAATTTTGTGTAGAATACATCTGAATTCTTTGTGTAAAAATGTCCGAAATTCGAAAATTAAATTTTTTGCTCCATATGAAATTAGAACCCATAATCTTAAATTCATCCAACAAAGTAATGAATTAATCATATATATCTTGATAATCGAATGATTGAAAATAATTCCTATTTCATATTATAATTTTCAATTTTCATACATATCTCATATAGAACTGACGAGTTCGTAATTTGTATTTTAAAAAAGATTTGTAGTCTAAATCCTTCCATAATTTAAGATTTTTCCAGGAATGAACTTTGTAAATATAGAAATGAGTATATGTATTTAGCAGATTATATGGATTACTTAACAAATCAAAACGAGAAAAATCATAAATTTCATCTTCAAATATTCATTAACTATGCATAAATATTAAACTATATACTTAATTCTACATGTACGTCGAATCTCAAGTTGAATTCATTCTAGAGGCATACAAATATTTCATTTTAGGCGAATATGGTATTTCAAATCCATCTATAAACGAATTATCATATATTGATAATTTCATTTTGGAAGAATATATATATATATATATATATATATATATATATATTAAAAGAAATATTGCAACAATTTGTATAATAAATTTAAACGGGATCAGGTAATTAATCAGACTTGCGATGAGTATATATATATTATAATTTATTTTAAATATTTATCTTATATTTATAAATTTAAGTATGTTTAGGCACTTAGTGAATATATACTATATGAGTTTTGAGATTAATATTTTCCTCACCCTCTATTCTTATTTATCTTAAATACTCATTGTGTGCATTATTAATTCATATATTTTAAAATTTCCTTTATTAATGAGTACACAATTTTCTTTAAGTAATTTGCATTCCTATATTTTATTTTAAATAAGGGTAATTGCCTGTAAATTCCTAACGTTTACAACGGAATTGGTTTTTGCACATTTTTTTATTTTTCTACTTTTAAATACCTAACCTTTCATTTTTGTCTCACATTTGTCCGGTGACCGTTTTTACCTACACTGGCGCCGGAAAATGCCACTGTGGCAGCCGGAATTGATGAGGTGGCAGCTGACAATTAACATGGTGGCACTTTTGTGACATATGGAAAAAATATCTAAAAAAATTTAAAATAAAAAATACATGTGGAAAAAAAATTAAAAAGAAAAGGAAATTCCCCCCCCCCCCCCTCGTCTTTCCCCTTCCCCTTCCCCCCCCCCCCCCACCCCCCCCCAAACCTAACTCCCCGCCTCCCCCTTCCCGCCCCCCCTCTCGTCCCCTTCCCCCACCCTTCTAACCTCCCCTTCCACCTCCGTTCACCTCCCTCTCACCTCCACCCCCACCTCTGCCATCCACCACCACGTCCCCCCCTCGCCTTCCCCCCCCTCCACCTCCCACCCAAACAGAAGCACACAATTTGAGGGAGAAGAGTCGAGCCCCCTCTGTTTTCTTCGAATCCAAGCTCTGAAATCTAGACTTCAGCGGCGACGCGGCACACGAAATTCAGCGCCTGAGTTTTTGAAATTATGCAATTTTATGGTGAATTCGAGTTTTTGGTTTTCTAAGTTTTTAGATTTTGGATATGTTGGTGCGGGCGGCGGAGAGGGAGTTATGCTGGTGTGGAGGGAGAGAGGCGGAGGCGGAGGTGCCTCTGTTGACTGTTGCCCGTCTGTTGAGGAAGAATTTGGTCGTTGCGGTCTAGGGAGGGGGACGGGGAAGTGGCGGTGCCGAGGTGGGGGCCGGATTTGGGGATTTAGGGCTTTAGGTTGTAGTGCCGAGATGGGGTTTGAGGGAGAGACGATGGCGGCGACTTCGCCGCTGCTGTCGTCGAAATTTCAGAGAGAGGAGGTCGGCGAGATTTGGGGAGGGGGAGGTGAAGGCCGGCAAGGTCTGGGGAGGGGGAGGGGGTTCCTGGAGTATGCCATGGCGGTGGAGCGAGATCCAGTGGAGCGGGTGGTTACGACCTGGGGTTTTTGGTCGTCTACAAAGTCTACACCGGTGGAGTGATATCCGGCCGGCGTCGAGAGGCAGGGGGAGGTGAATGGCGGCGGCGGTGGCGGCAACGGGTGGGGGGAAGGGGAAAGAAGGGGGGAGAGGTGAATTAGGTTGGGGAAGATGATGATTTAGATTTTTTTTTGTTTTTTTTTATTATTTTTTTGCCACATGTAAAAAATATATTTAGGTGTCAATTCCGGCTGCCACAGTGTCAATTCCGGCGCCGGCATGAGAAAAAACGATCACCAGACAAATTCGAGACAAAAACGAAAGGTTAGGTATTTAAAAGTAGAAAAATAAAAAAAGGTGCAAAAACCAATTCCGTGTAAACGTTAGGAATTTACAGACAATTACCCCTTTTAGATAAAATTCTGTGTCGATATTTTTATGTAGCTTTATCGATTACAAGTTTGAATAATCTAATGCAGTTTTTTGAGATGATAATCTAGTCTTACGAGTGACGTACAGATGAGATTATGCTCAAATGAAGGATGCGGTCTTAAATTATTTATCCTCCATCAATTAAATTAATAAAAAAATTTGGGTTAAGGTACAAATCCACCTCTAAACTAGATACCCCTAGAGCGTATACCCCTCATTCTCGACCTTGACCCAAATACACCCCCACAGTCCATAAAAAAATGCATTTAAAACCAGCGAATTAATGTCGTTATCTCTCCGTTAACTTTTTTTTTTTAATTTAAATTATGGATTTCGCCCCTTAAAACTTTTCCGGCCAGCCTTCGCTAGAACCCCAACCTTCACCGCCATTAAAAAAACTCTTGGCTGCAGCTCCGGTCTCAACTCCTCCAGCTTTACATCCCGGTGACCGCTCCACCACCGGCACCAATGCCAATGAACTCACCCCCAATGCCGACACCGACAGCTTTCCCCCTCTGTTTGTGTCATCGTCTCGTCTCCCGGGTAAATTAAATTGTGCATTTTGCCGTTGAGGGGCGCGCCGGAATAGAGGGACACGTTGGAGAATTTTTTGCCGTTACTGAGGATGATATAGGCGGAGAAATTTCAGTCGATTGTGCTAGCACTGACAGTGGTGAGCCATGGCGCGAGGTTCGTCACTGACATCCTGTTGGGGCTGTCGTTGCCAGCTGAGGAGGAGACGAAAATCCCTCT